>NC_092691.1:8595746-8895746 GCF_964275005.1 Diadema setosum | reverse complement strand
TATAGATTTATATATTTGATACAGCATGTCCAAGAAGGAAGTAGAATCCAACATATTTTGATGGGTGTTTCATGGTGAGGAATTAACCAGCCTTATACACACAAACTCACATTACGCAAAGTAAGCCTGCAACCACTATTTGTATAATAATTATATCGTAAAGGACTTATGTGAAGCATTTAAGGACTAGTAGCTCGTTGCCACCTGTTTTCTCTTTGCATATCTGTTTGACAGTATTGATAGAAATATTTAGGTGACCAAGCACGTGTGTTTTGAAATTAATTGGTGAGAGGGGAAGTGGGCCTGATTTTTTTTTCATTTCATTTCATTTCATTTCATTTATTTCCTTTCAAATAAAGTATGAATACAACAAAATATTTGCTTATATAAACAGTCGTACAAAATCAAAGAAGTTTGTTATTCATGATAAGGGAACAAAATATGCAGTGAAATAGTTCAGTCATATACTGTGGATTTTATAGTTTGAAAGAAGATTTGTGGGAAATGGAGGGGACTGAAAAGCTTGGTTTGTAATCTGCAGTCCCCTCATCATGGACCTATTAGGTCCATGCCCTCATGAACTATATCTTATATACAATATGTACTGAATTAATGAAACTGAGGCAAATCGCCTGAAATTAAAAGAAACCAGAATTTAATTTGAAAGAAAAAAACTTAAAAAAAGGTATAAAACGTATAGCTTCTTTTATGCTGTTACCTAATGAATTCCAAAATTTAGGGCCGGAAAAAGAATATTGTGGGATAGATGTGGGATAGTTGTCACAGTGAAAGTGACAATCTTGAAAGCCACACTGCTCTGTTTTGCTTATTTTTAATAAGTTGATGAGACTAGTATGTCAAACACATGTTTATTGGACTGCAACCAGGAGTAAACACCTGTATTGTGTATGAGTAGTGCCATTGATGGTGAACATGCTCAAGTGCCATTGATGGTGAAACTAATTAACATGATAATGATTGAAACCTGTATGTCAGTGTAGTGAAGTCCACACTACACAGTATAGAGACTTAGTAATACAGGTGTATTGAGAACTGGTTCTGGCTGGTTTGAGGTTGGCCATTTAGTTGTATCTTGGTAGAGGAGTGTTTTAGAAGGAGCCAGACACACCCTAGCTGCCATGTTGAGTGGACAGAGTTCTTCAGAGCTGTCACACGGTACAGTCTACTTTGCAACATGCAGTAATTGGTCTGAGAAGTTTGATTTAAGCAGCTGTAAACTACTGCACAGGGTTGAGGAAGGCTGCTAACCTGCCAGCAGAGTTGGAGCTGGTTTTGCAGTTTGTAAGCTGCATTCGAGCAAATTTTGGTCACCATCGGTGAGTTTTATCTTGACTTTGTTCTTCACTAGAAACAATGGAGTTCAAGGTGAAAAACAATGAATTTATAAGTGAATATACAAGTGACAAATATTAAAGGTCGTATATGAAAGGTGAAGACTGTTGTGAACTGCACTTATGTAAGTACAAAGTAAACTGAGAAGACTGGAGTTCAGCCTTGCAGTGAGAACAGGTATTCACCTCATATTGACAAGGTCAGATGAAGTATTTGACATTTTTAGACAAACCTCATGTTAGTAGAATTCAAGAATACGTGTAATTTTGCTGTCCATTTTTGTATGTCAAATTTAAATGTGAAAAGGTGAGGTAGGAATAATCTCATTGGTTGGTCATAAAATTTTGATGTATCGTTGTGGGTTTTTAGACTTAATGTCATTGCTGGGGACTTTAAAATGCCCATTAGTGCAATGCTTATTTTACCTAAGTGTATCTCATTGTGAATGACAAAACTATAAGGCATTTTGGTAGGAAATGTGTTTAGAATTATGACTATCATTATTATAGATGGCACTAAGGGCGGAACACAAGTTTCCGTGTCGCACTACGGACTGGACTGGAGTTTGAGTGATGCACCTAAGCTGGAACAGCATGGCCTTGCGTCTCCATGTTGCTGAGACAACGTGCATGTGAGGTCAGACGCGTTACCGCGATAGCCACCTCGCGTTGGCAGTGAGAGTCGCGTGGTTACATCGCCAGTTAGCGAGACTAATGGACACGTCAATAGACTTACAGAGGCCGGATCATGGTGATGTATACATTCGATACAAATTCGCATTTGAGAGCAGAAGGAGTTGCAAAAGTCTGACAAACTTTTAAAGACTAGTAGTGAGATGAGATACACTGAAATACACCGAGAGATATTTGATTGTACCTATTGAGACCCAGGTTGTTGTGAAATTTTCAAGTGGTTCATAAGTATGAAATACCGGTACCGTATCAAAATTTCCAGATGTAACATTGGTCATTATTGAGTTGAACTATAAAATGTATGATGCATTCAGGTCAAGTCTGTTTCAGGTAAATCAATGGAGAATGTGGCTTGAAGTGTGATGATTGGGTTTAAGACCTAACTGAGAGTATGAAGTAAGATGTGACAGTGATTCTGAGCCAGAATTAGCAAATTTTCAGGACAAGTCAATTCAGGACTGTCAAGTGAGTGTGGTAGCCCTGTTTGGTGGGCACGATATAGATAGCGGACGTGAAGAGACAGAGTTCTAGATGTCAGGTAAGATTAGGACCTGGACATTTTGGTGAATTTTGATTGACTCAGAATCAGAGAGGTCGCACAGAGTCAAGTCAGCTCAGGACTTGCTGTGGGCCAGAGGTAAAGCCAACCTTATTTGTTTAACAGAAACAGCAGCGCATATGACCTGTATACATGAGACGGAATTTAAGTAAAGGGAAGTCAATTTGTGAATTAAGTTTGAATTTCTTAAGTGAGGTTAGGTCAGTGACCTTTGAGTGGAATGGTTTGAAGTCAAGACAGTGTCAACTGATACGTTTATTTTCTAAGGGGTTGATGCCGTCTTAAACAGTAACAGTGAGATTTTGATATTGACTCTTACAGTGGGTCAATTTTTGGGATTTAGAGATTTGACTGGACGAGTTTGTTATAGAAATGGATTGACTGGTCAAATAATCTTTTGTATGTGAACCGAATTTTGTTGGAAATAAACCTTGAGAGGTAACTGTACATGGCATGTGTGAAGCTATCCTTATTTGAGTAAACCCACGTGACAATAGTACACTTGTTTTCAAAGCTCTGTATGAGAACATGATTGAGTAAACAAAAAAACAAAACAACAACAGTAAATTTTTTATAACTTGAGGTCTTAAGAGCCCAAAATTATCTGACTAAAAAAAGCAAATATATATGCCCATGAAGTTGTGGACCAAATAAAATCTTCTGAACTGCATTTTGCAGAGCTGAATATAGGATGAGTCGTCCTGTACATCCCATAATTTAAACATTACTATATAGTTCACACTCCGTCAAGAGTCACATATTGTATAACTCCGATGACTTCTCTTCGTTTTTTTTTTTTTTGTGTGTGTGTTTTGCAAGTGAAGGTGTCTTTGATAACGACCCAGTCTGACTACTTAGTCCAAACTGGAAACCAAAGGGGCTTTTGCGTGCTTTGTGTCACTTATTTAAATGAGTGTTGTAGGCCTACGAGAATAAACGATTTCAAGAAGACTTTCATACGTCAACACAAGATCTTAAGAGTAATCATGATAAATACCACGTTTACCTGATGAATATTGAGCTTGCTTCCAAAAGGCGCTAAATCCGTAATTTTGAAATGGATTTAGCGATTTTTGGTTGAAAGCTCTTTGTATATGTATATAATAGATATATATATATATATATATATATATATATATATATATATATATAATCTACACCATACAAGCAATGCTTCTATGTAGATTCCTCCTATTTCACATGTTAAATTGTCTTATAAGCTGTATTTGACAATACCATGCTTTTGTATTGTTATGTTTATGATTTATGTATTTGTTGAAATGTGGAATATGGAACAATAAAAACAAACAAACTACATATATATAACTGTATAATATGAACAGAAATTCTGTCCTGTGAAAGTGAAGTGGGCCTTTGATAGGAAAAGTAACATAATATTCAGAAATTGACTATATACTTATGTATAGGGCCTAAGGAAAGTAATGCATGCGATACATGTCACATGTTTTGGCATTTTTTTAGCAGCTTGCGGGATATCAGACAAAGTTATGTGTACGTAGATTATGTACACGTTCAGGTATATATTTATATATATATATGAAGAGTTTGTTTGCAAAAACCGATAAGTCCATATTTGCCAAATGGAGATATTTGCGATTAAAGGTCAAGAAAAATAAAGAGAATAATAAGAAAATTTTTGCTTCTTTTGACCATAACTTCAAAAATGTACCTTTATATGTAGTGATCAATATATCATTTAAAAGGTATTATTTTGTACTTTATGACAGAGATTGTACTTCAAAATCTTCAAAAATGGACTTATCGGTTTTTGCAAACAAACTCTTCATATATATATATATATATATATATATGTATGTATATATATATATATATATATATATATATATATATATGTATGTATATGGGCTGGACATTAGTGGCTCGGTGGCCCGAGCTACTAAAAATAATTGTCAGGCAAATAAATTTCGAAAAAAATGTCAATTTGTGGTGACCGGGGCAGCTAAAATTCAAAATTGAACTTTATCTCTCCTTTTATTTCATGCCAATACATTCCTTTCCGGAGAAAATGTTAGTAACGAGCAACGTTATACACACATAATAAATACTTTTTATGTATAGATTATACTATACACACTATCTTTTGTTGTACATGTATTTTAAAAGGACAACGACTTCTCTTCATACTCTACTAGGCCTTACACGAATTCGGAAATCATTATTACGATAATGATTGATCATATTGGAAGACAGTCTGGTATCCGTGATTCATGAATTCAATGTCCTCAACAGTTTATTGCGCCATTGCTCACTGATACTCTTTTCAAATTCGAAATTTAAAAATTACCTATTCCTTCTGTTTATATTCCGTTAGATGCCACATCCACCAAGGCATATCAGCGCTCCTTTTCTATCAAAATATTAGAACATGAGGGTATGCGTTTGGAAGTTTTTGTTGTCAAACTATTATGCAACTAATTGACTAAGCATCAGAGTCATGCGGTGCAAAGCATTTGAATAGCGTACAGTAATTAGTTAATATACTCATTGTAATCATTCACCGTTAGTTGGAGAATTCAACACATTTGAATATTAATGATTCCATGCGGATCTCTGTCTAAATTCATTTTTGGGTGGGTTACAAACATCTCATTGAATACTAAAAAAAAAGCACAAATTCAAAAGTGCTTTCCAGTTTTATTCTATGTTATTCATATGCGAAATTTCATAGCTTACATAAAATTTTGCTAGGGTATACAAGGGAATACAAGGAAGTATTTCCACAGTTCAAGGAGTTCGGATTTTAGATTATCAGTCTAAATACATCTCACGTTCATTATAAATTCAGTTGGTCAGTTTTGAGGTGTAGACATGTTCACCTCATCCAATTTCCAACTCGATTAGTGGGCATCCCTTCAATGAATATCTTTTATCTTTCTAAGGAAGCGTGCAGCCTTCTGCTCATCGTGACAATAACATATTGCAATAAAGTCAAGTATAATTTTGAGGCACCCTCCCCATAAGTATCATCTCTGCAAACAAGGAGTTGTCAGGGTTTTGTATGATTGCATCTGCTTACAGCCTGGACGAGTTATTGTATAGTTTTACTTTTCGTTGGCCTCTATATCTATTGTAATTTCCTTTGGAGATATTTTTCTCTGTCATGTCGCTACATTTTACAAGATTTTACTCACTTTTCTGGTGCAATACAGTACATTTACAACGAGCCGAAGGAAAATGCTTGTGAAGAAAGTATTGTTATCACTTGAAGAGATATGCGCTATATATACTTATAAGCCCCCATCATACACTTACGTGAGATTCCACAGAAAATTAACTTGTTATTTATTGTTATTGGTGCTGGTCTTTCAGCTAGCTGCAACCAGTAAATCTCTTTCGCTTCTCTCCATAACCTTTTTATTCTGCTATGCCAATGATGAGTACCAATAACAATCTAATCGCAAAGGGTTTAGTGCCTTTTAAACTTTGTTTATTTGAAGACACGTCAATTATGGCACAGAAGTGTTTTTGCGTCTTGAACTTATACAGTAGTGAATCCCCTGCCAAGGAAAGTTAAAGTGCTATAATATATAGATATGAAAATTAAATGTATAGCATTTTGATAAGATACAGCAACAATATGCAACACTGCAGACTAGAGTTTTTCTCGAAGACATGAGTGCCTCTACAGTTAACATGCATTAAGAACTTTCCGGTGTATTCTATAGTCACATCGTATTCCAGACTAAAATCTTAAGATGGAATTACAGGATCTCTAGAATTCTATGTTATCAGGAATGCTCTCGTAAATGATCGATTTCATTTTACCATGGGAGGTCTGTGTTCTATGAAGGTCTACTTCAGAAGACGTCTTATCTTTGTACAAAGATGCTGTGGGGACTCTTTTGTCCTTGTCAACATGCCGCTCATCAACATTTATTTCACCAGCACATGTTTCTAGTATGAGATACCCATTTTCATCGACTCCGCGTTCTTCCCTTTCCTTGTTCCGATAAATTGAAACAGAATAGAGAGGATCGTTCGGACTCATAGGAGGAGGGGCGCGTTTATCCTTTTTACCAATGATCCGGTACTTGGGAGCACGTTGCGGTTCTCTGGCGAGTGCGGATCGGTCAAAAGTTGAAGGGATATCTTCGTAAACTGGTGATTGTAAGTCATTAGATCTGGTAGAGTAGCCTACAGGAATGGACGGAATGAATGGTGCTCCGTAAGGTAAAGGACCGTCGGATAGCACATCGTCAATGACAAAAGTCAATGTCGTATCACAACGTGCATGAGGTTTGATTCCAGTTACTCTGCGTTGACTCACACTGGAAACGAGGTACCCGTTTTCATCAGTATCCTTTTCATTTGCTGCGAAAGTATCCCTACGTGGATGTAATGGGACATCTTCTTTAATGTTCTTCATAACAGTTCCTGACATGTCCATGTACTGATGAGGTTTGATTCCAGTTACTCTGTGTTGACTCACATTGGAAACGAGGTACCCGTTTTCATCAGTATCATTTTCATTTGCTGCGAAAGTATCCCTACGTGGATGTAATGGGACATCTTTTTTAATGTTCTCCATAACAGTTCCTGACATGTCCATGTACTGATGAGGTTTGATTCCAGTTACTCTGTGTTGACTCACACTGGAAACGAGGTACCCGTTTTCATCAGTATCCTTTTCATTTGCTGCGAAAGTATCCCTACGTGGATGTGATGGGACATCTTCTTTAATGTTCTTCATAACAGGTCCTGACATGTCCATGTATTGTTCTATTCTTTCATTAATTCTAACGTTTTGATACTTGGCAAAGTATTCATTGTCTTGGTCTGTGACATCATGGAGATGCCGGAAGTTCGTGCCCGCTGAATCTTTGATCATTTCCGCTTCAAAATTATCGTCCTGTCAAGAAATGTCGAGAGTTTCAAGAATGCACACATTATTATCATTTCTGCTGGTTTGATGGTTTGACTTTATTAAATTCACATGACTCTGTGACGGTTTAATTACAACATAAGATCAAAGAGTCTGACTAGTGAAGCTCTTGATTGTTTCAATACACACACACACAAAAAAAAAAAAAAAAACCAGAAAAAAATCTTTCAAACTTAGAAGCATTCAACAGTCACATACATTCCGCAATAGGAAAGATTAGGAGAAAAAAAAATCTTTAAAACATAATGACTGAATGCACTCTGGGCACCGTTTCATGAAAGTTGACAGCCCTGACAAGTTGTCATCTCAAACAATTTCAGTAAAATCTTTGGTGTTGATTGGCTGAGAAGCTCTGGTCACTGACTGTTACTATGGCGATTCTCAGAGACAAATATTATATTGACTACCTCCGCCAAATGGTAGATGTGATAGATTATCTTCTGTCGGGAGGGAGCATCCCCATTTCTGTTGCCCTGATGTTCCGTCGAAGAATGGGGCACTGCGCAGGAGTCGGGACTGACGCTGGCATTTGAGCTATCGGAATCTGCTTGGCGCCTACGTTTTCTATAGAGATAACATGAGGGAGAAAATACTCAGAAGGGCATGCTTTACTCATTCTTTGGTGAATTAACCCTTTTTGAAATAAAATCCTGACGAAGATGAGAGCAGTTACAGCACATAATCAACTCAATTGTTAGAAGAGTTGCTAACTACATACTTATGTTATAGATTTATGCAGAAACTTTGTCTACAGTTTACTTAACAAAAAAGAAATCGAACAAATCTAGATTCCATATACAATCTTTCATTTCAACAAGTGTGTGTAGGGGGATCTGACGGTTAAGTATCAAATCGATTTATTCTCGTATCGCTTAATAGAGAAGTATAACACAAACAAGTGGGAAATATTGTGTGTATAAACGTAAGTATTTAAATGTAAGGATCATGCAAAAAAAAAGGATACAATTATTATACATATATGGTTCGGACGATTCGCTCTTATACAGACATATACTTATATGTCTGTGTTTTTTGTGTGTACTGGTGTATTTTTTCGTCGATTACTATTTTGTCAAAATTTGTTATAAATTCTAGGATTATCTCGAAAAATCTGTTGTATTATATTGGGCTCCCCTGAACAGCAAGTCTGCTGGATATCAGCAGAAATGAACGGAATGTAACTGTTAAAAGATTCGAATACATTTGTAAATAGATAAATGTTAAAATAAAATTAAAAGTTTCCATTATCACAAAAAAAAAGCTTACCATTGCTTTGAAGGATAACTCACGTGCCAGTAGTCTACATATAGAACTCACACGAAGGATATAAGAGAATAGATTGTGTAAATGCTCACTTTTTCCTGTGATGGTTGCACCAAACCATGCATCGAATGGACACCAGTATGAAAACGAGACAAAGGATCGGGGTTCCAATTGTCAATGTAGTAGTTTTTATTGCAAGGCCCCCAGAACCTGAAAAATTTTGTAGGAGTCTTCGTTACCCAAATAGATTAGTAGACCTATAATAATGGTTGTTTGTTTTTGCAAGTTTTCCTACATGTTTATTATGACAAAAATCAATATTGGAATAACATTGCCTGTCACTGAGCCATTATGATGTGAAGAGTTGTATGTATCTGCCAAGACAGCTTGATCCTATAGAGAAAACAACATTGCAGGCATCTGATTGGTGATGTAATGATTACTAAGGTCTACAGATGGCTGTTAGGAAGGCAAGCATGTCAATAAGATAGTATTCTTGAAAAATGAGGTGATGATTTAAGTTATCACCTTTACAACTAGACGGTGATCATTTCAACATCTTACTTCTTCCCTCTTATATCATTTTGCAGTATTATGAACAAGTATTTGTTTGTCTGAATAGCGTTTACCTCTGCTTGCTGTCAAAAATGCACGAACAAAACAAAACATGATAATAATACGTCAATTCATCATGGCATATATAGTTATAAGCTGCCTAAAAGTAGAAAAGTCCAAATTCCAAAATCATTTATTTGGTAATTCGAAGATGCTGTATTGTAGATAGATTTACACGCATTATGTAAAAAATAAAAAATAAAAATAAAAATAACTGTTCCACAGCTTCTTTCAGAAAAATGTCTTATATTATACGTGCTTTAATAATTACTTGATTTTGAGTTACAGTACAAAACATCAATTTAACACGGACAGCTTCGAGTGCAATTATGTGTAGAACTATTGACTTGCCTAAAAAGCATGCCTAAAAAGAAAGGTGAAGGAAACATTTTTTTTTCGTGTCTTCTTTTCCAGGGGAAGACCAAGCCAATTAGAATGAAATTAATATAATGAAATTTATGTAGCCATCACGAAATTATGCTTCCAACTAAACATCGACGGCACACAAAGAAATGGGCGAGACTTAATACGGAATGGAAACTGCTGACTTCATTCGGACACGAATCTCACCTAAAGAAGATGTGCCGTTAGTCTGCTGCAATGTTGTCAATTCCTGAGTGGCCCAAGGATGAATGTCACCTATCACTGTGCCTATAGACAGAAGACAGCTGGTGAATTGTAAGTGAACACTTTTCACAGTATTCTCCTGTTCAAAGTCCCTTGTTTGTCTGTTTAACCCCCACCATGATACCCCTAACAAGTAATAATAATGAGCACGACAGTGTTGTTATGTCCACCTCTTGGTAGCTGTCGAACTGATCGAAAGGACTCGACTTAGGTTTTGATTTTTTTGTGTGTGTGTTTTATGATGAATGGCAGACAACCGGTTTCTTTCTTAAAGGTATTATCTACCATTTGCAGATGAAACAAAAACCCATCTTTAGTGATTCCAAATATAGTTCTAAAATGTGAGTTAGGAAAAGAAACAATAATGTTAAAATTTATTTCATTATGATCAATGTTTAGTGTTGCTAAATATACAAGATGAAAACTATAGCTATAATGAGATTTTTTCTAAAACCAAAACGTCTCTATATGGTTTAGTGAGGAAAAAAGTGACATTTCCTTATATCTTGGACTAAAACGTCTACATTTATGGTTTAGTGAGAATAGTGGAATCTCCTTATATCTTAGGCTTTAAAGCGATTTCTTTTTATGATATAGCATGTTTTCTGACACGACTTGAATACCTACACATAATATGCATCAATGTGATAAGTCGAACATTTTTTTTTAAATCACTGTTCCCGATGGTAAACTGTGCCATTAATTGCTTATGTTCAATATTTTCAAAATTGTAATAATCACGGACAAATTGAATGCCATGCTATTGGGAAAAAACTGAAAAATAAATAAATAGCACACACATAATTACAAGGAACTTAGGAATTACTCACTTGCAGTACATTTCCTGCTTTCTGCGGTCGTGTTTATATCTACATCTTGCCATTGTTTGTCTACAATGAAATGTAGAAATGTATATCATGAAAACCTATGCCACGGAAAAGAACTGCATGTTCTCTAGCAACACAATTATCATGATTGTCGTGTATCTTCGACCCTAAATTGTGGGGATTGAACCGCCCTAGTAATTGTTATGAAGAGATTATTAGATTAAGAGTTTGAGGGACAATTAAGATAATTAGGTCAAGACAGTCAAACACAGGATCATGATGACATAAAACATCACTGGTACCGTTAAATTGAGTTGTCCATTTTTGCGTGTTTTTTGCACACTGTCTGCCTTATCAATAGAAACATAGTAGACAAGCCTCAAACTAACAGTTTTTTTTTTACAAACACGTTTTTATCCTGCTATCCAGATCAAAATAGCAGAGACTTCACTTTCTCTTTTTTTTTCTTCTGAAAATACGAATGCACAGAAATCAGCCTTATCAACCAAATGCACAGAAATCAGCCTTATCAACCAAATATGCGTACATTTCTATGGTAGAAAATTGGCGGGTGCGATTTTTGTAAGGGATGCTATATGAAGTCAAAATATTTGTAGTACAGACTTGCCGTTTGTGGAATTTATCAATGGCCGGCAAGATGGGATGGATGAGTTCCAGACCGGGTAGTAGGTTGACCATCCGGGTTGACTCAAACACTGCAGCGTCGCGTTTCCCTCAATTACGAATCCATCGCCACAGGTGAGAGTTATTGTGGATCCGTAGCCCGTCATATTAGAGTCCCAGTAACCATTAGACAAATTACCGGGATGATCACAAAACCCGGAGGGAACTACAATGTATCCGTAACAATAAACATAACAAAAAAAAAAAAAACACAGAACTAAACAATTGTAATAAGACAAGGATATTGAAGCATACACCTTTGTTCATGGAGCCATCTTGAAAGCTACGTTGGAACAAAACAAAAACAAACAAACAGGTGATTGCCACCAAACTTTTCAGAATTGCACACACACACACACACACTCAAATGTGGAAAGTCGAAGAATGTTTTTTTTTTTCATTATTGTTTATTACTTATCCCAGGCATGGGCGATAGAAAGTGATATACTGGTCACTCTGGTATCGTTAATCCTAAATTATATCATAAATTACGTATCTTATATACACGTATATTGATGAGCAGATTGGGTGATTACAGTGCATATACATAGATTAGAAAATGATGCAGCACCATGATGGAAATGTGAGAAATGTGAAAAATCCATATGACAAATATATATCATGAAAGCAAATTTCACTCTGATATGTTTTCCACATTTTCGGTTACATGCAGTAACAAATCACGGAGAGTTGCTCAAAGGACACTAACGAAGCGACTTAAAAAGCATATGACACATTTTGATATAATTATATATATATATATACATATATATATATATATATATATATATATACATATAAGCATACTATGCATCCATTCCATCTGTTCCTCACACTAGTCTTGCATGTTGCGAAAAAAGTCACTGTATTTGTTTGTTTTTAATATGACCGTTTTGAAAAGTTCTTACATCAGGGATATCACAAACTGTTATACACGTTCCTCAAATTTAAAAAAAGACGGGGGGAGAACAAGGTCAGACAGAGAAAAATGCTTCTATGACAACTACAAAAAAGACAATTGTTTTATTTTCTTCTCGCAAGTCCAATATCAACACTCAGCAAAAAAGAAAAGTAAAAACTTTTTCAAGTTCATCTTTCTCATAGATTATTTGACTAATATTAATGTCTTAAATATAATGTTAATGGTAATTTATTGGCTATCAACCTTGTAGGCCAATAAAAAGATTAACTTTACACATTCGTTTTCACTTTCAAGGCACAAAAAAAAACATTGCAAAAATGGACAATTTGTTATTCAAGCATGTGCTATTCCATATATAACAATGAAACAAAATACAGATTCAACACAATAAGAAATGCCAATAAATTTGCAAAAATCAACCTATGATCTCTATAATGTCTCTGTAACCCTCCAAAGATAGGGAAAGGCAAAAAAATGAAGAGTTTGTTTGCAAAAACCGATAAGTCCATTTTTGAAGATTTTGAGTTACGGACTCTGTCATAAAGTACAAAATAATACCTTTTAAATGATATATTGGTCACTACATATAACGGTACATTTTTTAAGTTATGGTCAAAAGAAGCAAAATTTTTCTTATTATTCTCTTTATTTTTCTTGACCTTTAATCGCAAATATCTCCATTTCGCAAATATGGACTTATCGGTTTTTGCAAACAAACTCTTCAAATAATAATAATGGAGGAAAATCAAGAATCTTCTGTCAAATCCATATTCAAACAACATAAGAGAAGAAACAATGGTAACAAAGATGGTAAAAATTTGAATGTTATTCCAAATTAAGAAAATTTGAAATAAGTTTAGTTATTTGATTTGTCTCATGAATTCTTAAATTCCTTAATTAAGGAAAGGAAATGAAGAAATTTTGTCCATTTTATCCCCTTTGTTTCTTACTCCCTATGTTATTTAAACTTTGAGGTGACAGAAAATTATCATGTTCCCCCTTTAGTTTCCCCTACTATGTTTTGTTTGATAATAAAAGATAAACAAGGGAACAAAAAACAATTCCGCTATTTCATTCGTGACTGTCATTGCGTTAAATTGGTCTTTTGTTATCATTGTTATGTTGAAGGGCATTTGTACATTAATTTCCATATATCAATTTCTGCAATTTTAACTTGTGTGCCTTGGAAGATAAAAAACGAATGTGTGCACTCATGCGTAAAATTTCCCTCAGTATAGACCTTAGAAGGCTGATAGCCAATTAAATAGCCTTTGATATGGTACACGACACGATTATTTTTATCGAAATCTTCTATGAAAAATATGAACTGGAAAAAGTTTACTTTCTTTCATATATATAAAATAAAAAAATAATGGTTTTAACCGCATCAACACTGTGGAATGGCCATTTGAACGATGAAGAACGAAGCTAAATGTTAACCGACTTCCTGAAACCGTAACGTTTAATATTGATATTCACATATTTTGTTATTCCATTGTAATGTAATTCGATTTTACAAGACAAAAAATTCTCGATTTTGAACAGAGATTTTATCCTGATCACTTTGGGGACTTTTCGCTACACGACTGCAAGACCGAGAATACGCGGAAGCAATCAGCTGTGACGTGGGGACAACATCGCTGATTGGCTGGCTGGCTGGCTGGCTGGCTGGCTCCCTCCTGCCCAGCATCGGGACCGAACGTTATTTTGGCCGAGTACCGTACTCGATTTCCTCAGGACGGGACGGGACGTTTCTCGGATTTGATCATGTGCAGAACGCAAATTTTGCACAGGGCACGCTCAACTGCGTCGTAATTTACAGTTACACCAACTATAAGGTGTTTCCCTTTTCTTTCTTTCTTTGTGTCTTTATATTATTTCGCATCATGTAAATCGATAGGGCCATACGTGTATACATTTATGGAATCTGTTGTGGGTCTTTCGAAGATTAACCAACATTCAAATTCTATTGTTCGCTTAATTTTTCATCTGAGAAGATGACTGAATAGCCCATATTATTCCGAAATGTCAACTACGTCGGAATTTCTGAGCTTGGGTATTCGTTTCAAGTTTATCGTGTCACTGTCGGCAACCAGGGACAGCCTGGTGGTAGTGTCGCTGCCCGGAAAGCAGTAGATGGAAAGTTCGAGTTCCATGGTTCCTTTTTTCCGACATGTTTGTTAAATTAGTTATAGATGATCAGTTGCGATCTTACAAGTTCCATTTGTACAGGGAGACAAATTGAAAAAAAAAAAATCACACCTGAACCAATCATGATTTCCTTGTTCCATTAATACTAAATTCTAAAAATTATCCCAAAGTCTCCTTTATCTCACCTTCGCATTTCAGCTTCACAGCCTCGTTTTTGGGACAATCTGTTCTCGTCGAGGAACACTTCGTTATAATACGTGTATAGTCCCGTGTATAACCTGTGCAATATTATCAACAACAAAAAATGTAAAGGTTTTGTTATTTCACTCTGCACGGAAAATATTTATGATAATCAGAATTCTTCTTTTGATGAAGACTAGGAGAAAAGTCTCAAACATACTTTTTTTATTCTCGTTAAGTCAGGAGATTGTGGAGAAAAATACCCAAATTAAACGATGGTAATAGACCTCCTTTACGAACTTTCACACAAAATTTTCGACTTTGAATCCCTTTCAGGTGTATTACAAAACACGAGATTAGGATCCTTCCTATATCTTCTAAGCATCTTGGAATTGAAAGCTATCTATTCTTTGTAACGCAATAACTGCACACATACATTTTGGTAAAATTGACATGCTCAGTACTGCTGGATTTACCTTTAGGACATGACAGCCGTTGAGACCTGCCCCTTGGTGCTGTGGTGGGTAATGTCTGAGGCGTGTACTCCTCTGCTGCTGGGAAGCCAAGTTCTCTACAAACTGCTTCAGCAGCGCTGACGTTAAATCCATCGTAGCACACATATCCGTTTGGTTCCAGGATCACCAAGCCTTCATTGGGAGAGGGTCCCTCTACCAGATTTACAGATGGTGCTTTGTATAGAGAGATGGACAAATTCATAGTTGTTGATGGGTTTTTTTTTTGGGGGGGGGGGATCGTTTGATTTTGAAGATATAAGGAGTACATTAATTTGGCTATATTGTGCCAATGAATAGTGCTAAAATAGACATCTTTTCTATAAAGACTATCAATATAAACTCTTCACCATAGGATGTGATTTGATTAAATCATCTGGGTTTTTTTAACATTAAAAACAGTAGAGCTGACGCTTTGCATTAGACACACTCATTCACAGCAGATAGTGCTGATTCAGTTTGTTGTTGTTGTTGTTGTTCTGGACTAATATAAATGAATGAAGACCACAAACAAACACAAAAGAATCTTTTGTCGTTGCCTCTATTGTGTATAATATCTACCGTGTTTTAGCTGTTTTAGAGTGGCTTATATTCCATTTCTCTCGATCAAACAGGAAACATCGTGTTTGTGTGTTTCTATGTTTAAAGGAGAGGAAATTAGTGAAATACGCGGACAAGCATTAATGACGGAGTTTCTATAGGTACCTAAAACCGAGGGCTAAAAAAAAACTACCTTCGCAACATATGTCATCCGACTATATTGACAATCAAAAATGTTAATACATTGTATTAAATAATCGTGACAAACACGACGTGACAAACACGACGGATTCATATAATCATGCAGTCAACCATGTTAATCTCTAGCTCCGATTTTTAATAGGCAAAGCGATAGCAATATTGAACAATTCTTTGGTTTGTAGATAAACCTCTTATTTTTTAAAGTCTGTACTAAGAGATACAGGAAATGTCGAATGCATTTACAAGTAGGCACATCATTCCATTTAATTTCTCTTTCATTTAGTTGCTCCCTCGTTTATTGTTTGCTATATACAACAACGGATATAACTGTATTAAATTTTGACGTTACTTAATTATTCTTGAGCTGCTATGCCGTAACCTCGACCACAATTTACTGAAATTTCCAATGTCGTTTATTACGCCTACTCATCAATTCTCAGTGGGCCTGGTTTATCGGCATGGTCTTTTGTTTTGCCTGGTATACAAGCCAAAGAATGAAGAAAATGTTGTTTCCACTTCGTGTTTGTTTATTACGAAATACAAACATCACAATAGTACTTACCATTGAAACATTTCACGTTCAGCGTGAAGTAAATTGGGTAGATATAATATGTGCCATATCCAAATCTTCATCCGATAGGTCAGTGATGAAAAGGGGAAAGATTGATGGTAATTGCGAATGGAAATGAAAGACGTTTTGCTTGCTTTTTCGTCTTGAAAGAAAACTCCGAGTAACACGTTGTTCGTATGCTCAATCTCACAGAGAATTCGTCGTCCACGAGGTGCCTGTATAATCCAGGTATAGTTGGCAACGCAGTTTTCGTCGCATGATATCGTACGTTTCTGTGGTTTTCCCGAACAATCCAGTGTCAAATCTGCGGGATATAAAATGCAGAAAGGGGGCTTATATAGGAATTTATCCATTAATCCATAAAATCATATCGCTCGGAAGACTGGGAGGATTTATTTCAGATCTCGTATGAAATAAAACATTGACGAGTTTATCAGCTCTAAACAATATCTATATGACTTACAAAGATCAGAGATACATGGGATACAAGAATATCAATCTGTCACAACTCATTGTTCATAAGAATGATAACCAATAGCATTTGATCAAAACAGCTAGGTTTTAGCCAACCTAATGAAAGTAGGCCTAAATAAACTGTTTCGATGTTATTGCAAGTACCTGAAGTGTTATACAAGAAATACATGAGACAGTATTTACGAAATATGAAAAAGATACCTACACGGTGTGTTTGGTTCCTGAGCTGAGGAAGTCAGAATCGGATTAGAAAAGATAAGAACAACAAAACACCATTCCAGGTATACCATTTTTCCTGCGATCAAGAAAACTTATACCAGTAATTACTCATAAGCCTTGGATATTCTTGTTCGATGAAAAATGTCAATGGCGGAGGAAAGACACAGATATACTTCAGTTTGCCTGCAGTATAGTCGTGAGCTATACTTCCGCAATGCGATTTTGTCATGAATGAAAGAAGCCCCGCATTGCGCGTGCTAGCACTGCGCAACTTCACAGCCACTCCCTAATTTATACATGCGCAAAAAAAAAGAAGAAAAAGAAAACACGCATAAGACTGAAAAAAGAATCAGTCTACTGACCCATCAGCTTATTGCGCTGCGATGTTTCAAAAATTGTATGACTTTCAAGGAAGTGAAAAAAAATCATTGTACACCCACCACTTGACAATATCAATCATTATTTTGTTCCTTTGGATTATTAACAATAAAGGTGAGGAATGTCATTGCAAAGTAATTTTCCACGCTTTTACGAAAGCGATACAACGCAATGTACGACACCACTCAAGATTGTCATTGATTGATCAACGATTCAATTGCTGGATTTGTTTGAAAGAAGATGAAAGCCCATTCTGTTTGTCATAGTTCGATTCATCGTTGGTTTAAGTGTTGTGATTAAACATCCTGTTAGATGTAGTATGTCATAATGGTTCCTGACATTTGGCTAACACTAGAAGACGAAGATACTCCAGTATCTATATATAGGATTTTTCAGTCAATTTCAAACCTTCTCCAAATCAATCTAACGTTTCGTGCAGTCAGTATCATCCGAAATGCGATAAAAAAGATGCGTACAAATTTGTCTTTGGGTGCTCAAAACGAAAAACTCAGCAATCAAATTGCAACTTGCGCAAATCATTCATTTCATTTGATTTCATTTTATTTCATTTCCGACGAAAGTATGCAATATGACATTTGCATATAAATAAAGTAAAGTATAATGAGACGTTTGCATATTCAAATAAGAATTAAATGAACGTCATTATTATTTTTTTTTGCAATAAGACAAAACATACTTTGAGCTACTTTTAGATTTGACACTTATGAGCAACGCATTCGTTTATAGTCTTTCAAATAATGTCCCTGCATGCCTAACATCTGCGTTCATTTGGTCATTCAATTCGTTAATGAGCAAGCAAACTAAGCAATGTTTAATAACTGCACTGAACTGAAAAAAGAATATAAGGTTCGTATCAGGTAGAAAGTCAAAATGGGGAGAGGATTGGGCAAATCCTAGTTCAGGTCAATACTTGGCCCTTGTGATTTTATGCTCGTTTAGCAAATAACATGAAATATTCTCCTTCTTTTTCTGTAAAATGTGGGAAAAAGTGGGAAATCTGAGCTCTGTTATGGAAGTGGTGTTTTGATTTCCTAAGGGGGTTTATGCCCCTGTTCACCTGTTATTTGCCATTAATATTCTTAAAATTGATTGCGTATTAGATCTGTATAATGTTGTTTGTCATCAGGAGCAGGTTAATGTAATACTAGTTACTATAGGTCCATTTACATAATTATTTATGAATTTGACTACATTAGTGCAATCTATTGAGTAGACGCTTGCGCCTTCATCTGTTCTGCATGTATTCTGTAGGCCCCTATATTCATTCCATTTCATTCCACAAACTTGACGCTGATAGACAGGAAAGTGTATAACTGACTATGCCCGTCTTAACAGGCCACAAAACGCAGGGTAGCCTCGGGGTAGCCTCCGGTGAAGATTTTATCTCTGGAGAAGATTGTATTTGTTAAGACGCAACACAGTGGACAGCCTTCGGAGAGCCTCCGTAGAGCCTCCGGAGAAATCTCACCCTGCGATCGACCAGGGCAGACGCGGGGTAGCCTCCGCGAACCACCGTATGTAGTATGTACTTATGTGCTGTGATAGTGAACGTAGATATATTGGATATGATTTTGTGGTGTGCTTTATTCTGTTCGTTATATGTTCTGTTCTGTTTACAAACCAAAGAGATGACACTGTTATGAGTAACCCAAATGCGCCTGATGAGACTGCGCATACGTACATCCGTTAACACGGCCACTCCTTGAGTGAGCCTATACAATGTAAGTGTGGAAACTGAAAGCTCCTACAAACATCACGCTGAATTCCCGAGCATTTAGAGAAAGTGATACTGTGTACCACAGGATTTTGAGCAACCATTTTAGAATGAATTACTTAGGCATGATGTTGATGCATTGTCGACAGAATTGGTAGATATTCTTCCCCCGGACTCTTCCCCGTTACTTTCACATACATACAATCGTAAACGGATTGATTGCAATATTACAGTATAAGGTTTATCTGCTATTATACCCTTACCTAAAAATTCCTCAATAAAGTGTCTTTCAAAATTTTGGTTTTGCTTCACTGATACAATCAAGTTCTCTTGTTGGAAGTCTTATAGACTTTGCAGGATATGTTATTACAACTTTTGTGTTGTGGAAAATATTTTCATTTCACCTGTTACTCTGATGATAGCCGCTTTCTCAATTTAAGTTTGAAATACTATGTATGTGATTCTATTTTGGTTTGTCATTCCTCCTACATGCTTAGTATCTAAGAGGTCTGTTGAGAAATCCATGAATAAAATTTTTCAGTGCTTTCATTCCTGGAATGATGCTGTAACATTTAAATCTTCCCTGACGAGTGGACCCCGTAGCCCTGTCAACCGCTTGACCGGATCAATGCGAAGATGGAGAGGGAGGTTATGAAGGGGTAAATTTGATCCGCTATTCTCCAATCCGAACATATTGGAATTTTCCTGGAGTTTGCTGTTTGTTTGTTTCTAATTCGATCTGAACTGTTAACGTTTTCACGTTATTATTGTAAACCACTGAAAGCAGTTCAATGCTCAATCAAAATGTGTTCAAAGAAAATCTACCTAAAATCCAAAATTATTCCAAACTTTTAAAAAAGAAAATTGCATTTTCCGTGTGCTCATAAATACTCTTATAACATTGACAAGAACTTGTTTTCATGATAGATAAATATACACACGCATATTTGAT
The DNA here is from genome assembly GCF_964275005.1 of Diadema setosum. Taxonomy (NCBI): domain Eukaryota; kingdom Metazoa; phylum Echinodermata; class Echinoidea; order Diadematoida; family Diadematidae; genus Diadema; species Diadema setosum. The sequence goes on along the minus strand of NC_092691.1, from coordinate 8,875,367 downwards.
TATGCACACAACGTGTATGATATGTATGTATATTATATAAATGTATATATATATGTATATATGTATATATATATATATATATATATATATATATATATACATATCCTTCTAGTGTTTTTTATCATTTCTAATTTTACGTTTTTATTTGTTGTTGTTGCGCTGCACCTAACGGTGTCATCGTGTGGTTCGGGATATAGTTATTGTGAAAAGTAATAATATGCTGTAAGTTTGTGTTCGTCCCTCTTCTCCCGTCCGTCTTAAGGGTTGCCGTATTGACACATCAATCAGACATTTGGAAATCTGAAACCATAAATCAGAAGTCTTTCATCGTCAGTACGTACTTATAGAATTTATAGATCTGTGACAACTAATTAAATGGAAAGCTACATTAAAATAGGTAGATATCGTATTTATGCTTCCTTTCCAATAATATTAAACCAAGCGTTAAACTAAACTTGAAACCAACAGTCATCACATAGCGTAATTGTATATGTCACATCACGGATAGCTTGGTTACACTGTAGGTAAAGTATCACATATTCATCATATGGTTGTTGTTGGGGGGGGGTTTTCTTTGAACAATAGGCAAACCAATTTACTTTAAAAATAGTTTCATCAATATCTTCCTTTTACTACACTTTGGACGCAATGACAGATTATAAGCTGCATAGATTGTGACATATTGGAGCAATGAGGTACAACTAAGACAGTCATAATCATTCTTTTAAAAGTCGTTTCTTTCTATGCTATAATTTTCTAATTATATCTCATTTCAGATTTGGTAATCTTGTATACTAGAAATAGACAAAATAGATTTCTGTTTGCAGCATTCATTTATTGATGCTTAATCAATAATAATAATAATAATACATACATACAATTTCTATAGCGCCGTTCTCCACTTTGATTAAATGCTCAAGGCGCTTTACAAGTACATCAAAGCAATCAGACTGAAGATACAAGTACATCACCGTAATAGAAGAAGATGAAGAAGCAGAAGAAAAAAAAAAAGACATAAAGGTCTGTCTTCAAAAGACACTGTTCTTCAAAATGCACTGCTAAACAAATAGGATTTTAAATTACTCCTGAAAGATGTTATAGAGCTTGAGTCTTTCAGCTCACGAGAGAGTGAATTCCACAGTGTTGGTCCAGCGTGAGCGAAAGCTCGATCCCCCCAAGATTTCCTAGAAAACGGAATATGTAAGAGACATGAAGTTGAGGATCGACGAGTTCGTGAAGGTTGGTATTGACGAAACAAACAAACATTGTAATCGGGTTTATAGTTTATGTTCCGTAATCTGCTTTTTACGTAATGTCGATGCTAACATGAGACTTTACAATGCTTTACGCATTAAATCGTGCAGTCATAAAGGCATAAGTACATTGAACTGTAAAGTCAAAGTCGTCGAACAATGTGACATACATGTATTGTATAATGAAGACTTACAAGAAAACAATTACGCGCGAACTCGATGAAACCTATAAGGCCCTGTCACACCTTTCCGGGCAAGTCTTGCGTGCGAATTGCGAAGAACAATTTTTTACTACCCGGACGTCCCCGCAGATGTGACAGTACCTATAGAGCACGTATCTCATCCGTAGGTACCCGGAGTTGCTCACGCAAGTCCTATTTACCGGCAGCAAAGTTTAGGCCTGTCACACCTTTCCGGGCACCTTTTGTGGGGATATTCCAGCACGCAGGACAATTTTCGCAGGCGGACAAGGATTTGGACAAGTTTCACATGCGTCTTACCTGCTGGACACGTGCTACTTACGTTCTACTTCCGTGTGACCTGCGTGTCAGGCGCATGGGTGGCGTGTGAGGGTTGACAACTTGGTGAAGGAATAGCAGAAGTTCCACAGAATGTCATTATCTGCGAAGTACCTGCGTGGGAGTTGTTTGCGAGGTGCTGCCGGAGGGCCTCCTACTGGCGTTTTGCGTGGACCTTTGCGGGCAATCCCCGCGATTCACCCGGAAAAAAGGTTTTGGTCATGCTCAAAACTTGGCAGCGGGTAAATCGGAGTTGCGTGCGCACCTCCGGGCAACTACGGGTGAGGTGAGATACGCACTTGGTACTGTCAGGTGCGGACCAACTGCTGGGAGGTCCGGGTAGCAAAAAAAAAAAAAAATTCCCCGCAAGTCAACCCGCAAGGCTTCCCCAGACACGGTGTGACAACGACTTGAGCATGCTCAAAACTTGTTCCGGGTGAGTCGCGGGGGGTTGCCCGCAGAGATTGTTTGTTTGTTTGTTCATTTTCCATCTGACAAGATGGCTGGATAGCCCATATTCAGCTACGTTAAGCTGGTCTTCCATGGGGTCCAGTTGGATGTGAGGTGGGACCACTTCACCGGGTTAAACACCCTGCTCTTTGCGATGAATGAATGAAGCGGAATCTTTTACGTGCATGAGTTGTTGCTCTCTCATACACGGGACCTCCATTTTATGTCCTATCCGAGGGACAGAGACTAGTGTTTTGCCTCTTGCTAGAGGGGACGGTATGTTTACACACAACATTGCTCAGTCCAGACTCGGGTTCGAACCCGGGCCGCGTGATCGTGAGGCAGACGCGCTACCGACTGAGCCAACTCACCGCAGAACACCAGTAGGAGGCCCTTAGCGGCAGCACCTCGCAGGCAACTCCCACTCAGGTACTTCACAGCTGTAACGCAGGTACTTCGCAGTCCCCGTATGTCGCTCGTAGCTGAAAATGGATCGGTTTCAAAGCTCTCACGCAGGTCACCACACGGAATACTCGCAAGTAACAGGTAAATAGCACGCGTCTAGCAGTAAGACGCAAGTACGGAACTCGCCAACATCCTTGTCCGCCCGCAGAAAATTCTCCTGCGTGCTGGAAAATACCTACTCTCAACAATCCCGCGTAGACCCGGAAAGGTGTGACAGGGTCTTATTAAGGAATGTCATTTGCTTAGGTGTGAGATAAATATACATGTACTACTGTGTTGATAAAGTGAAAACATCAAGTTATTTATAAAATGTACATATATATATATATAATTTACATGCACAACATTATACATAATATTATCGTGATGTGTGTGCGTATGTATCACCTTCGTTTGCATGGTATCTAGCGACATTTTGTACACAAGGGTATGATGGATAGCTCATGTTGATGCGATTTTATGATAGACTTGCAATATCATCACGTTTGACATTGCTGCCATCTACCTAAATGAGGCGTTTCGTCCGTAGTATTGTCAATTTGTAAATATTGCGCTTTTCTCATCGGACTTTCTGATAAGATTCACTTATCATTTAATTCATCCATTTGGGAGTACAGTATACAGTGTAACAAGCCTCTTATATTATGCAAAAACTATTCTGTGCCAGGAACATCTTTATCTCCTCCATAGCACCTTCTAAGTAGCCTACATGTATGTGCATGTGGTAGATCGAAAACAATCATTCTTTATTGACATTGTCATGATTAGCTCCGCCGTTATCACTTGCACCACGTCTATTACTTTTGTCTCTTTTTATTTTACTTTCAATATGGTAACATCACTCAAGAGGTTGCATTGACATGTGAAACATCGTATCATGAAATCAAGGCCCAAGGGTTCCAAGGTTTGCTGTTGTCATGATTAGCTCCGCCGTTATCACATTTGCACCACGTCTTTTACTTTTTTTCTCTTTTTATTTCACTTTCAATGTGGTAACATCACTCAAGAGGTTGCATTGACATGGGAAACATCGTATCATGAAATCAAGGCCCAAGGGTTCCAAGGTTTGCTGTTGTTGTTGTTGTTGTTCCAAGGTTAATGTTGAGTCTTTCATTACTTAAAGGGATTGTATAGGTTTGGTTGAGACCTAACTTCAGGTTTCTAACACTTTTTTTTTTGTGAGATAACGAGAAACCTCTTAAAATATATGAAAGACCACGCAATTCCAAGAGGATTTTTTTATATTTTTTTTATTTGATGAAAATAGGTCTTGAAACGGCTGAGATATCCAAAAAAAAACAACAACAATCCTAATAAAAGGTGGGATCCACCTTTCGTTACAATCGCTTTGTTTTCCTTTGTTTTTGGATGTCTCAGCTATTCCAAAATCAATTTTTATCAAATAAACTCTGAATTCCTCTTAGAATGGTATGCTTTGTACTATTTCATAGTGGGTTTCTTGGTATCTTGCAAAAAGTTAAAAGCCAAATCCTCATCTTCACCAATACTATATGTCATGCCTTTAAAACATAAACCGCGATGGAACGATCTGCCCTCCGACTTAATAATCTAATGAAAAATGGGGGAAGAGACAACAAAAATGCTGTAAGCTCAAACATTACTTTAATTGGTACGGTTGAACATTTATCACTGAACTTATTTCCGAAGTACTAACATATTTACAATAAGTCTAGATTTGGATTTTTTTTTTTTTGGGGGGGGGAACATGAAAATATACGGCAGATTCGGTCTGCAACATTAAATGTTTCAGTACCGCCTACACTTCGTCCTCATTTATTTAGAATCTATTTGTTTGTAACATTAATGTACAGATCCTCAGAGAATTCTGGCTTTGGATCAGCACATGTTTTACGTTCTTTATCTACCTCTGCATACAACCCCTCACTCACTACTGCTTTTGCCGGCAAAAGTGCTCCACCTTCTTTGTTCACCCGTGCGTACAGTTCCTCACAAGTTTCGGGCTTTGAGGCGAAACCAACTAGTTTCTCGGAATCTTGAGGCTCATTGAAGCTATCTGTTTCTCTCACTTCTGGAGGAAGAACATTTAGAGAATATTTTTCTGGATTTAGCAGACTATATTCGTCGGAGTCAAAGGCGCCATGGAACTGTGGTTCCTTGTGGGTATCAATCTCATTACTGTCCTCTGGATCTAGTTGATAGTAAACTACCTCGTCAGAAGATGACGCTTTAACGGAATTTATATTAGAAGAGGGCATTGCATACTTTTTGTGAGAGTAAACATTGTGCTGCGAACTCGGAGTAGAAGGCGAAAAAACGGTGTGATTTGGGGGTAGGTCCCTGTGGGAGGCATGATTAATGTGATCATAATCGTTGTCTTCACAAATGTCATTAGACATGGCAAGGTCGGGATATCTACATGATTGCGCATATTCCGCTACCAGTTCTATATTCTTATCAGAAGCTGTAACAATTCTGATTCGATTTGGGTATGTTTTGTTGCTGGTTGTATTCTGTTTGCGAGTGCAAACGCTGTCGGACCTCACGCCGAAGTTCAGTGAATTGTAAAACTCGTCATCATACAAGCATGCTCCACCATGGGCTCCATAAACACCATCGGTCAGCCTGTCGTTTCGTTGAGGATCAACATCTTGGTAGTTACAGTTCTTATAACAGCTTGCTGCTTCATCCAGCGAAGTTTCATGAGAGCTTTTATTGTCTTGACAACACGGAATACTCGGTGAGGTCAGAAAGGTACTGGCCGTGGTATTGACATTATTCTGTGTGAAAGTTGTGCAAGGGAAGACTTGCTCCGTCCTTGACGGTTGGGAAGCCTCCTCCTCTACCCCCTCAGGGTCCTGGTAGATGTGATCGCCTGCTTCAGCGTCAGTACCGACAGAGTCAAGCGGAACATGTCTAGTCGTTCTCGGGGTAGAAGCAAAGGTGTCTAAAGAATTCATCTGCAGTTGTCCATCACGTGAGTGGTCATTCGACGTATATAAAACATCTGGAGACCTACGTCTGTTCCTATGCGAATAATAGACATGAAAGATAACCATACGCATACGCATAAAATATCAAGCTCTATGATATGTGGTCAAAAATATACCTATGATATTTGAGTTTTATAAGGTGGTCAATGTGATGGCATGGGTGTAGGGCCTACATCATGACTTGTACAACTCAACATTCAAGATGAAATTAGTTCTCAGTGTAGGTGCTTACTAAGTAAATGTACGAAAATGTATTACAAGTTTGTTGATACAGATCATTCCACAAAGAGCAGATCGCTCAAATGAAAAAAAGGAAAGAAAAAGAAAGCATTCAGGAGCTTACTGCTGAACCATCCCCCTCCCTCCCCCACCCCACACACACGAGCACACATGCACACCGCACACATCTATGACAAGAAAAACATAAATTAGAAAAAGAAATAACTATGGATTCACTCACTTTTTAAAAGAATGTTTACGCCAAGCCATCATGGAAAGACCGGCAAAGAGTATGAGAATGATACACGTAAGGATTCCCAGGATGAATAATAAAACAATAACTGTTATCTGATGAACCTCGGGAACTGAGAAAGAAAATAAAAATTTCCTTCGTTATTCAGTCATGGAAAATAATATAATGTGTTAAAATATGTGGCAAGTCCTAAAAGCAATGTACTTTTATGTTTTTACGCAATGTCTCTATATTATTATGCCTCCACATATTGAAAATGAAAGAAATAGTGAAGTGAATCAGTAATCACTGGTGCATATGGCGTCAAGTTTATTTCTCATAATTATCATTCAATTCAATGCTCATATCACATCTTATTATCTAAATTTACATCAAACAGTTAGGATTATACTACCAAGACAGCAGAAAACCATGAAAAAAAAAGAAAATAATATTATCATCGCGAAAGCTTGATGAAGTCGCCAACATTGTGTGTTAATTGCATCAAACAAATTTAATGACGAACTGCTCTCAATAACGTTTGGCGATACGCCACTAATCTAAAACTCTACCAGATGATTGACACCAAAGGTGGCTACCAGATACTTTTGAAAAAAAAAAAATGCCTCTGATATTTCCTATACAGTCACGAACAGAAAAATATATAGGTCAATTCAACATGGCATAGTAATATGTTGCGTATATAAGTCCGAAAGTCCAATTCCAAAATCATTTATTTGCAAATTCGAAGATGCTGTATTGTTTATATGGGTATACACGCATTATGAAAAAAAAATGGCTTTAATATTACTTTATTTTGAGGTACAGTACTAAACATCAGCTGTAATAGCACGGGCACGAGTACAACATGTATTGACCCAGCTTGCCTAAGAAGGAAGGTGAAGCAAATATCTTTTTTTTTCTCCTGGAAAAGACCAAGCCAATTATAGACTAAATAAACTGAAATCTATGTAACCATTATGAAGTTATGCTTTCAGCTACCTTCGAACGTCATACCGAGAAACCAAATAGACGAGACAAAATAAGGAACTAAAACTGCTGATTTTATTCGGACACAAATCTGACCTGAAGAAGATGTACCGATAGTCTGCTGCAATGACGTCAATCCTTGAGTGGCCCGAGGATGAATGTCACCTATAGACACAAGTAAGACAGCTGGTGAATTGTAAGTGAACACTTTTCACAGTATTCTTCTGTTCAAAGTCCCTTGTTTGTCTGCTTAACCCACACCATGATACCCCTAACAAATGATAATGAGCACGACAGTGTTGTTATGCCCACCTCTTGGTAGCTGTCGAGCTTATCGAAAGGACTTGGGAGGTTTTTATGTGTTTGATTGTTTGTTTGTTTGTTTGTTTGTTTGTTTTTTAGGTTTATGAGTGGCAGACAACACATTTCTTTCTTAATTGCTTAGGTTCAATTTATTAAGAAATGTCATAGACAAGGGCCAATTAAAAAGCATGCTCTGGCAAAAATAAAATGCAAAAAACCACAAAAAAACACGTACACAATTACGAGCAACTTAAAAATTACTCACTTGAAGTACATTTCCTGCTTTCTGCGGTCGTGTTTATATCTACATCTTGCCATTCCCCGCCTATGTGGTGTTTGTTCGACCCTATATATTGTGGGAATTTCAAGGGGACCTCCGGATGATTTTCAGACTTTCACATTTGAACAACTGTAAATTAGTTAAACTGAGTACAGAATTTCAGAGTTTATAGTGGTTCTGCTGAGGAATGAGAAGGTTTTCAAAATTTATAGCAAATTGCAATGAACAAGGATGATGACATGGCAGCCTCACCATAAGAATGCATGAGTTAGGGCTCAAGGAAGCAGAACAAAAGAAGGCATGCATAGATTCTTCACAGGTTAACTTGTTGTGCAAGCGGTATTGTAATGGAATTACACTGCTACATTTTCTGAAATATGTGAGGCTCTGATTTCATCAGCACTGTTCAGTGTAATTTGTTTACGATTTTCAGTTTATTGGTTTCTCTGCTCAAGGACCACAATAAATTCCACGAGTCTATAGGCCTACATGGAGCTGGAATGCCCCTTTAACCTCTGCAGTATTGTTATGAAGGGATTGTTGGATTAAGAGCATGAAGAATAATTAGGATTATTAGGTCAAGAGAGTCAAACTCAGGATAGGTATTAATGACGTAAAGCATCATTGCTATTGTTAACTTGTCCATTCCGTTTTTGTGTATTTTTTTCTGCACACTTCCTGCCTCATTAATGCAAACAGAGTAAACGTGCCTTAAACTAACACTCTTTTTTTTACAAACACGTTTGTTGCGACACGGATTGTCGCCCATACACGGATTGTCGCCTCCTGCTCGGGGCGACAATCCGTGACGGGCGCTGGCAGCACGGATTGTCGCCCCCTACACGGATTGTCGCCTGGCGACAATCCGTGACGCTTGTGCAGTTCCCAGTTTTTGACCTCGAAGGCGACAATCCGTGTTGGCAAAAAAAATTGTTGCGACACGGATTGTCGTCCCGTCACAGATTGTCGCCCCGGGCTCGGGGTGGTTCCTCCGGTGGGATGGGTATGACTGGTAAGTTATGCGTATGTGTGTGTGTGTGTGTGTGTGTGTGTGTGTGTGGTGTGTGTGTGTGCGTGTGTGTGTGTGTGTGTATTGTGAGCTGCATGATATGTGATGTATATGATTTGTTGTGTGTGTGTGTGTGTGTGTGTGTGTGTGTAAGTGTGTGTGTGTGTGTGTTTGGAGTACAATAATACAATATGTAGAAACTGTGCATGTGTGGTGGTCATAGTGGTAGTGGTTTGTTTGTCTGTGTGTATACGTGTGCCTGTATGCTTACGTGTGTATGTGGAATATAGCGGCGCTACTGTGGCAATACAAACGCCTTCAGAGTGTATGAGCACGTGTTTAAAAAATTCACACCAGCGTTGATCTAAAAATAGTATGGGTGTGTGAACCAATATCAGCGGTGAGGCAGGCTAGGCGAGAGAGAGACCGAGAGAAAATACATACGAGGGAGGTACCCTCCCCAAATGTTATTTGTCTTTGTTCATTTTTCACTGCAGTCATTTTCTTCCATCAGTCTTATAAACTAGAACGTCCATACCACTATTCTTTGTCCCAGAATAGGTTTGGCATGCTTTATGCATGAGCGAATAATTTCCACACGCCGTAAAAAATTGTCAATCGTTAGTTGATTTTAGCACAAACGAACTGCCATTGCACACCGCTAATACATACGTAATACAAACAAACACCAACAAACACTTAAACAAATCCTCATAATGCAAATAAACCAACTCAACACTTTTTTCCTTGATATTCATTGATTTCATTCAAATCATTCATAAATCGACTCATTCTGGGTGTAACATGAAAAAAAAAGTTACAAATGGCAATTCGAAACAGAAACAAATCCATTTGTCAATTTATACCACAAATAATCTCACTTCAACATAGATAACTCGATTATAGACCGACCCTACTAACAATTTCTTCACGAGAAAGTTTTGACATGTAGGGCCCTACCAAACCTATATTCCTTTAATACATTGGTTTGGATCATGTAACACCTTCTTACTTACAAGGGCATATACATTATAAAAAAAACACACACAAATACATTACTCGAATCTAGAATGAAATCAGTCATAAAAAACCCGACCACCCCCTCCCCTCCCCATCCGAAACAAATCTAGGGCCTACATCTATCCTAAATATTAAATCCTACCAACATCTGTCATACCATTTATAACTATCCTTCTTCAAATCCAATCCCCAACCCACCAACCCCTGATTAAACAAAACCTAAATCATCCCACACCCACATTCACCAACCCAAATACATACATACACACACACACACACACACACACACACACACACACGAAGGTTCCGTTATTCCGAAGTTTCGTTTTTTCCGAAACACACAATTCCCTATACCTAGAAGGTTCGTTGATCCAAAAATGAAATTCGGAATAACGAACCTTCGGAATAATGAGCCTTCGGACGAATGAGCCTTCGGACGAATGAGCCTTCAGAGTAACAAACTTTTGCAATAACGAAATGTAACCCCCTTCCCACATACCGACGCACACCCGAACCGATACCACATTCCTTCCTGATGAAACGATTTCCCAATGTTGATAAATAAGACATAATGGACCGTATGCAGAAAAGCAGCATCTGCCCGCACGCAAGCTCCACTCCGAATTCATAATTATACAAATCTGCCCCAACAAACTCATCAAATTCAAAGCTGCTGATAAAATCAATATCAACGTTTATGCCAGCAACAGCTTACTAGTTATCCCTCCCCACGCGCAGCTAAAAAGCACATACGCAAAAAACTGACATAATAAACACATTCTTCCATCACACACACACACACACACACACACGCACAAACGGACACTAAATTAGGGACTTTTCGATTTGCACGTTGAGCCAGGCGTCACCCTGTTATGACGTAGTTTTTACGTACTGCGCATGCGCGAGTGTCGACCCTCGGCTCATCGCACAAATTTCGAACGTCCACCGTCCACCCAAATCGGTTGCGCCCCGCTCAACCCACCCTTGCTATGACGTCACACTCCTCTCGGGTATCGTGCGAAAGAGCACGATGACTCTCGGGGAAATCCGTGCTCAGTTCACCTGTTTTCCGTTTTCTTTCGAGAGAATATTTATATTCTAATTGCATGAAAGCTTATGATCTTGATACGTCACAGCAGCAGCGCTGACATACAAACTACAGCCTCTGGTACCTACTTTATTTGCCCGTTTTCACTGTTTCGCACTGTGCAACTGCCTACCGTAGTCCCACACATGCATTTACACGTAATGCTGTACGCAAACAGATTTTGGTGCTTGACCTAGCTAGTGCAGCAGTGCATTTGCCTAGTAGTCTTACCATGCATCATGTTTTAAAATCCACATAATTCCTCCCAGGATACGCATCTAGTCAAAGACAAAATAAATATCACAAGTACAGAAACGAGTCACAAATTCCGCTTATATGCACGCAAGGCACAGGGCCAGCACACGCCACGAGACGTGACGCCGGCGCCCGAAATCGAAACGTGTTTTAGCAGCGGGTCAACGTACAGACGTGACGCCTTGACGTACGGTTGCGCTCGGCGGCACGTCCTTCTCGTTCACCCAATCGAAAACTCCCTATTATCATGTGCACGCGCACATACACACTTCCTTGAAACCTCACCATGACTTTTTACATGGCATGTTTGCATGGATGTAGCCATGTAAGTTATGTGTTAGTATTTCAATGATTATGTCCAAAACGATATTACCCAGCAAAATGTGCTTCGAGGGCGGGCGACAATCCGTGCCGCCAGCCCCCTACACGGATTGTCGCCAGGCGACAATCCGTGTAGGGGGCGATAATCCGTGCCGCCAACGCCTGTCACGGATTGTCGCCCCGAGCAGGAGGCGACAATCCGTGTAGGGGCGACAATCCGTGTCGCAACACACGTTTTTAATCCTGTATCGAGATCAAAATAGCAGAGACTTCACTTTTTTTTTCTGAAAATACGAATGCACAGAAATCAGCCTTATCGACCCAATGTGCGTATTTCTAGGCATGTTAGAAATTCGACCGATGCGATTTCTTATGGAATTTTCTACAGATATTACGGTCATATAGTGTTTGTAGGGCAGACTAACCGTTTGTTGCATTCTTCAAAGCCCGACAAGATGGGATGGAAGAGTTCCAGGACGGATAAAACGTTGACCATCCTGGTTGATTCGAACACTGCAGCGTCGCGCTTCCGTCGATTACGAAACCTTCGTCACAGGCGAGAGATATCTCGGACCCAAAGCTTGTTTTATTAGAGTTCCAGTAACCATTTGACACATGACCGGGATGATCACAAAACCCGACCGAAACTATCAGTGAAGACACACGAGTAAATAATTATTGCAAGTAAGATAAGGATATTGAAGCATTTTCTCCACCATCATGAAATCTACGTTGAAATGAAAAATTGGGGCGATTGTCATCGAACTTTTCAGAATTACACACATACACACATACACACACACACGCACACACAAACTCAAATGTGCAACATCGAAGTTTGCTTTTTTGTCACTTATCACATGCATGGGCGATAGAATCTGATATAGCTACTACATAGTAACACTTATCTGGTATCATGATTCCTAAATTATATCAGAAATTTCGAATATACTTGGTTGATGGGTTGATTACATTAAAAAGAATAGAAATACAGCAGCACTATGGAAATGTGAACAATCCATGTGACTGATATAATATCCTGACAGTACATATCACTATGGAAATGTAAACAATCCATGTGACTGATATAATATCCTGACAGTACATATCACTCTGACAATGTTTTGTACAACATTTTCGGTGTTTTATACATGCAATTACAGATCTCGTAGACTTGCTCAAAGGACATATAACCCCCGACGTAAAAAATAGATATTTTGATATAAACAATCTATACAATTTTATATACATATACACACGAGATACATGTATATATTTATATACATATATATATGAATATGTAATGATAATAATAATAAAAATAATAATAACTATAATAATAATTTTAAATAAACATTAATTTCATCTGTTCCTCACAATAGCCTTAAATGCTGCCACCCCCCTCCCCCCCCCCCCAAAAAAAAAAAATATATATATATATACATATATATCATATATTTTAATGGCCGTTTAGAAAAGCTTTTACAGGGCTTTTACAAACTGTTTTACAAGTTCATCATGTTTAAAAGGACGGAGAAGGTCAAACAGAGCAAAAATGCTTTTATAAAAACTACAGCAAATATACTTATTTAATTTTCTGCTTCCGAACCCCCTTATAGAAAAAAACAACCGAAAACAACAACAAAAAAGACATTGTAAAAGGCATGTTTAGGTCCAAAGAGATATCGAGTCGCTGAACGAATTCTGTGAATTTCTTTTAAGCAAGATCACATGAATAAGATTCTTTTCCTTCCAGCAATGTACTTTTCCGACTTGATACTTTAAAATACATCACATAAATACATGGAAAAATTGGCTTCAACCGCACCAACACTGTGCAGTGGCCATTTAAACAATTAAGGTCGAAGCTCATATTCTAATACAGACTTCCTGAAACCGCAGCGTTTGATATCCACATTCAAATATTTTGAAATTCCATTGGAATGAAATCATTATACGCAATACAGAACTCTCAATTTTGATCAGAAATCTAAGTCTTATCATATATTGTTAATATGCAGTCACACCAACTATTAAGTTGTTTATCTTTTCTTTTTTGTGTGTCTTTACTGTTCACGAATTTTTATAGGGTAACGTGATTTCAGGGCATACGACATACCATTTATGAATTATTATACAAATTCATAAAGACATAAATAATTCGAGTTGTTTTCGATTTTCTTTATCTCAGACGATTTATATAATTTCGCATAATGTGTGTTAGTATGTTTATCGATGGTTCATGTGTAGATTTGCGGAACTGAATTATTGTGGGTCTTGAGCAGATAATCCAATATTCTAAAAGCTTAAACATAATAAACTGAACAAGGATGATGACCTAGTGTATAGGAGGTTTACTTATTCCAGTAATGTAACAATGATCGTTTGTCTCATTTTCAATCTGAGAAGGTGGCTGGATATAGCCCATACTCAGCTGCACAAGCTGGTCTTCCATGGGGTCTAGTTGGATGCAAGGCGGGACCACTTCACTTTTTTCGATGAATGAATGAAGCATGTGGGATCTTTAACGTGCATGAGTTGTGACTTTCCACAGATAGATAGAGAGACAGAGATAGACAGAGAGATAGTGTTTTGTCTCTTACTAGAGGTATGATTACAGACAACATTGCTCAGTGGGACTCAGGAATCGAACCCGGGGTCCTTTGGACCTGGTGGAGGCAGACGCGCTACCGACTGAGCCAAATCACCGCCCTATGTAATTCCCTTATATATTATATACCACTTTCTTAACAATTTCCTCTGTGTAGAATCTATGGATGTTTTCTTCTTTCGTTCTGATTCCTTTAGCACTCAATCATGCATTCTTATGTGAAGCTGCTACGGCATCATCCTTTTTCGCGGTGATTTGTTATTAATTCTCATAACATTCTTATTCCTTACCCTAATCAATTCTGAAACTCTGTACCCAGTTACTGTATTTTTAGATGTATACTTGTTCAAATGCAAAAGTCTGAAAGTCGGCCCGAAGTCTCCTTCAATCTCACCTTCGCACTTCAGATTCACAGCTCTGTTTTGGGGGCAATCTGTTCTCGTCAAGGAACACTCGGTTATGCGTGTGTATGAAGGACCTGTGCAATATTGTGGGGGAAAAGGATACGAACTCTGTAGAGGTGGTCACTTCGCTCTGCATGGAAAACATTTATGAAAAGCAGTTATTTTCTTTTGATGAAGACTAGGAAAAAACGTCTCAAACATACTCTTTTCTTTAACCCGTAAGTCGGGATGTAGTGGAGAAAATTACCAAAACGATGGCAGACCTCCTTTAAGAACTTTCACACAAAAAAAAAATTCCGACTTAGATTCGCTTGCAGGTGTATCCCGACACACGAGATTTCCATCCTACCTGCATCTTCTAAGCTTCTTGGAATTAAAATATACGATTCTTTGTAAAGAATAACTGCACAAGTACATTCATTTTTTTGTGTGAAATGCTCAAGTCTGGAGTCACCTTCAGGGCACTGCAGCCGTTGAGTCCTGTTCCGTGCTGCTGTGGGCAATGTCTCGGGCGAGTACCCCTCTGCTGCTGAAAGGCCGAGCACTTTACAGACCACTTCAGCTGTTTTGGCCTTAAATCCATCATAGCACACATATCTGTCTGGTTCCAAGACTACCAAGCCTCCATGGAGAGAGGGTCCCTCTACCAGTTTTACAGATGGTGCTCCTTGAAAATCAAATCGACAGGTTGAAGGCTTTTTACTGGCTCGTTTGATGCAAGATATAAGCAGTAGCATACAATGATAAGACTGAGGCAATGAGTCCATAGAAACCTAGCTTCATGGAGGAGTGTTAAAAGATCCTCTTCGAATGTTTGCATATCTGTCATAAGACTATAGCTAACTGCCCAATAGATTAATTCCCACACTCGCAAGGGAGTTCATCACAATGTATGAAACAGTTGAATGCCGCCATACATTAAATGGACTCACATAGGACATTATACTGCAGGAAGTGCCATTAAATCTGCATTGTTCTGGCCATCGTATAACTGAATTAAGGCAAAGGAAAGCACTATAAACACAAACATAATCTAGAATGATTTGTCTTTGTTTTTAATCTTTTTTGTGCATATCTTGTTTTAGCTTTTTTAAATGTGTTTACACTTCATGTCTACGAATCAAAGAACAAAATCAATGAAAGCATGCAGTAATGCTTCTCCTTGTTTTTGTTTGTTTGTATGTTTGTTTGTGCCGACAATTAGAGAGCAGTGTTATTGAGTGTTATACTCAAGCATGCTATGTGTTAGATAACAATGCTGAACAATTTCGTTTACTTTAAAGAAAATCTTTTTTTTTA
This sequence comes from Diadema setosum, assembly GCF_964275005.1. NCBI lineage: Eukaryota > Metazoa > Echinodermata > Echinoidea > Diadematoida > Diadematidae > Diadema > Diadema setosum. The sequence goes on along the minus strand of NC_092691.1, from coordinate 8,859,676 downwards.
AATCTGTATGATACTATAAAGGGATATATTAAATGGACTCTATACTTTAGAATCTAAAATCTAAATCTAAAAATCTAAATCTTAAATCTACTCTAAAATCTCTATACTTGTCGAATACATTAACAAGTATACAATATATAGCTAATTTTGTTTACCGAAAAAAAAAATAGTACTCATCACATCTCAGTGGGTCAAATTTCATTACCATAATCCTCTGTTTTTAAAGAATGAAGATCATTGTTTCTACATCATGTTTGCGTAATGCAATGTACAAATGTCGCTATAGTAGGCCCTACTTACCTTCGAAACAACTCACGCTCAGCGTAAAGTTAACTGGGTAGATATATATACCATATCCAAAGCTTCGTCCGATGGGCCAGTGATAAACAGGGGGAAGTCTGATTGTGATTCTGAATCAAAATCAATGATGTTTCGTTTGCTTTTTCATCTTGAATGTAAACTCCCATTAACTCGTTGTTCACAGACTCAATTTTACAGAGAATTCGTCGTCCACGAGGTGCCTGTATAACCCAGGTATTACTGGCGACGCAGTTTTCGTCACATGATATCTCGCTCTCCAGTGGTTTTCCCGAACAATTCAGTGTCAAATCTGCGGGATATAAAATGCAGAAAAGGGGCTGCGGGTTTCTACTTGAGATCACCAGTCATTTGCTAATAGTGTTAATAGTTAAGAATAATATTTAGTAGCACCGTGATTAAAATAGCCAGTACCTTAACTAATGGAAGCAAACATACTTTTCAAATCGTTTTTATAATTTCAAGTTTTTCAGGTGTTACGAGAGATACATGAAGTAGTATGGAAAGAAGAAATGTGAAAAGATACTAACACGGCGTGTTTGGTTCCAGAGCTGACGAAGTCAGAATAGGATTAGAAAAGATGACAACAGCAAACGACCAGGCCAGGTATGCCATTGTTCCCCAATGACGAAAACTAATACCAATAGCTTAATGCCGTGGAAATTATTGACCGTTTCTTCTTCGGTGTAAATTGTCCCTGGCGGAGGAAAGACATAATATCAGTTTGCCTCCAGTCGTACCATTGTGCACGTGTAAAGTCGTACGATACGTGCGCAATGCAATTTTTTTAATTAGTGAGAGGATTGAACCCCAGTTCTGCGCGAGATTGCATTGCGCAACTACACAGCCACTCCCTACGTCCTCAAACAACGCTAATGAAACAAATAAAAAAAAATCGGTCTACTGACATTAATTCATTACGATGTTTCCAAAAAAAGTTTTCAAGGAAGTGAAAAATATGTGCATATACCACTGGACAGTGCCAATCATTAAATTTATTCCGTTGTCACATGGTTGTATAATATTAAGATCAGCAATATCATTGCATAGTTGTCTCGCAATTAAAATTTCCCAGGCTTTTACGAAAGCGATACAATACAATGTACACATAAAACACCGCTCAAGAGTACCACTGATCATTGATTCAATTGGTGGGTTTATTAAGAAGTCCGTAAAAAGGCCATGAACTGTTTGTCAGTTTCGATAAGTAATATGTTCATTGCTTTGTAGTCTGCAAGCATTTTTGGTTGAGGACGTTGTTGTACTTCGTTTGTCAAATATATTTCATGGTGGTCTTTATTACTCACCTTTAATGGAAGAAGAACAAATTCCATCTATTAAGAGTTTGACGGGTGAACACTCATTAACAGCGTCGGTTTTATAAAGAAATGTAGACCCTATTTGATAGAGAATGTCCAAAAGAAAATAAAATCCAAACTATTTTGAAGTGTATTTCATAGTGAGGAATATATTGGTACATACAACTATTCGCACAGATCGTAAAATATTTCTGTGAAACATTAAAAGGAGAAGTGTAGCTCGCTGACGTCTTATATTTGACAATATTAATGTAGATATTCAGCTGACCAAGCATAGACATCGTTTGTAATATATTTATATGAAAACAAATGGCCTTGTTTTTTATCTACTGGACCGTCTTCAAGAAGATAGCGGGCATGGATCCTTGCTGAAATCGATGACAAGCTCTGTACAGATTTTAAACATAATTTTATACGACAGAAGGTGAGATGTCCTATACTTGTTTATCATAAACAAGCTTAACAACGTCCTTAGCGGAAATGCATAAATCTATTATCATCTTGATAGTTTTGGTGTGTGTTCTGATGTTGAAATGGATCTGGAATCCATCAATTCAGTATTACAAAATCAATGTCCAATTTCGTGTACGTGACATCATACTATTTTTTCAGGGGGGGGGGAGCATAACACTCTCATGGATATCCATTTTCATGTTCATCTAAATTGGCAATTTACAAAGAACCTGATGACAGCTAACATGATATAGGGCAAATCAAGTAAGCTATCAGTGATCCTCCTACCGCTTATACACACATTTTATCTGATGGCTGTGTATGATAACATGGTAGAAAAATAAACCGTATAACACCTCATGACTCGCAGTCGCATAAGCTAGAAATTTTCTAACCGAAAAAAAAAATACTCCAAAATAAAATGGCCTAGTCTAATTTGTTGAGTTGAATATCTGACGAGTCGTAGGAAATATCCAGTCTCTTAAACTCACATAACATGCGAATTTGAATTGATGTTGTGATGACTCTAATGACATATACGTGACAACTGTATACATGGTTTGAGCTTAGATTTAGAGAGGATGGATTTTTGCGCATTTTGTTTTCATAGAGCATGTTGCAATGCCAGCTAAGGATGCAGAGTTTATAGCCTGTGCATCACTAGTTTTTTGTTTGCTCTTGCACAAATGGGCACATGTACTTTAAGTAGTTCAGGATTAACTTCCAATCAGCTGCTCTCCAATGGCTTATACATGTATTTCTATGCATGAGAAAGTTTGTGACATTCAATATTCTTGGAATGGAGGTACAGTGCTGATGGGAGGGAAAAGAGATATTGTACTACATGTCTACTTTAAGGCTGTGTTAATATACTGTGGCATTCGATAATTGTAATATTTCCAAGCAGAACTGTATGATGTGTGAAGTAAATAAAAATGTTTCAAGCGCATTAAATGACAAGAAGAGGTAAGGTTATAAAAAAGTGAGTCAAGTATATACTTTCCTCTGAATAAAAAAGGAAATATTGCAATGTGCTAGATCTGATAATTCTACGAAAGTAACACTCCTATTGAAAACAATTTCCGTGCATATAATTTACGACGTCAGCTTATCACAAAAGTGATTGATATTGATAGTCCATTTCTTTTGAGAAATAAGTCAATGTTAGATACCTCCTGACCGAGTAGCATTAAACAACAACAAATAATATACAGCCTGTATATAAACTTAAGTAATTTTCTTCATTTATTGCTTAATCTGTTTAAACAGCCTAAGGGACGCGATATTAGGAACGAAAGTTGCCATACATTATAAATTAGTGTCTTTACTGGACAAGTACGAATTCAAATTGTGCAGCTTATAGTTAACATGTGGTGGGAGTCTAACTATACCTTATACCATAGATAATTCTTTGTTAATAGTGGTGAAGGCAAATGGCCTTAATGTTACATGATGGTGTTCATAATCGTGCTACATTGTGTTTAGACCTCTTGCGTTTACAGGCACTATTACTAAAACATTCACATTTTATGGAAGTCTACAGATTCAAATTCAAATTCAAATTCAAAGTTTATTTCATTTTTCGACATAACATATGTTTCACTTCTTTTGATAACAGAGAACAAGGTAAATAGAACATAGTGAAATGAATAGACTGTACAATAATTGAGGACCTATAGTAATCATACATTGTATAGTAAAAGAGCAACAGAAGTGATCGAAGTGAAGTACATGACTATACCGTGCGAAAAATGGAGGGACCCACTAAAAAGAAAGAGCTTGTAGTGTGTGGGCCCCTCTGGAAAAGAACATTGATGGAATCGAATCATCGTAGATACAAAAGATAACAAAGTGGAAGAAGCCTGGATACAAAAGATAATAAAGTGGAAGAAGTCTGGAAGCCCACTGAAAATTAGATTACCAGATATACACTTTCATAGACGCGAACAAACATGAAAGAGGACTAGACAACGAGACAACTACTGAAAAAAAAAAAGTTGTACAAGACAAACGGGATGGACAAGACTGACAAACTGAGGACAAAATAGCAGACAAGAATGCACAACAGAAACAGAAACAGAACAACAGAAACAACAGAAACAGCGATCTTCGGCAGAAGCATGCCAAGAGAATAAGAGGATAGTTGTAGGGGAAAAGTAATATTTCGACGCCTGAAAAAAGGCAAGAAAATAGAAAATAGAAAATAGAGGGACGTATGAACAGGAGTAGCATACGGAAAGTCAACTTCAAGACGCTATGGGCAAAATGGCATAGGTGACAACATTGCGAGCATCCAGGAAAAAGATACCATTAATTCTTTGAAGAGGGGACAAAGTGAGCAGGTAAGTGTAGCTGAGAAAAAAGGCCAAATGGTTAATTCGGTATTGTAGAGTCATACGATTGCAATAAAAAAGACTTCAGTCTCCTCTTGAAAGAATATATGGATGGAGCGTTTTTTATGTCTTGATTCAAAGAATTCCAATAATTTGGGCCTACATAAATAAGTGTGTTTTTAGCAAAAATCGTTCTTAAAAGAGGTAAGTGAAATTCATTGGAACGCCTAGTAGGATATTCATGAAATGATTGATTTTTTAGGAACATAGAGTCAAAAATAGACGGAAGCAACTTATTACAATACTTGTACATAAATTGCCCTAAATTGAACAAAAACAAATCTGCAATTTTTAAGAGCTTGTTGGAGGCAAACAACATATTTGTATGAGAACGTACAGGGGAATAACAGATAACACGGAGAGCTTTCTTTTGTAAGAGGAACACTCTCTCTAATAAATTCTGATGCGTGTTGCCCCAAACTAATATTCCATAATTAAGATGAGGCAATATTAACGACGAATATAGCATAAGTAATGATTTTTGTGGAATATGAAATTTCAATCTATTTACAATGCCTATATTACGTGAAATTATATTGCAGACATTATCAACATGTGATTTCCAGGAAAGTTTTTCATCCACAATGACACCAAAAAATTTGATATGTGAGACTCTTTGTAGATGAGAGTCATCTAATACTATATTTGTACTTAAACTATCAACAGTATTACTAAATAGCATATATTTTGTTTTTTGAGCATTGAGTGATAGCCTATTGGCCCTGACCCAATTTGTCACTTTTTTCAATTCAATGTTAATTTTATGAACGAGAAAATCAATATCATTATGGGCAAAAAATACATTCGTGTCATCTGCAAAATGAATAAAAGAGAGGTCGTCGGATACGCAACAAAAATCATTGATATAAATAATGAACAATAACGGCCCTAAGAGACTTCCCTGTGGGACACCACATTTAACTTCTCTGACAACGGAATCATTGTTTTTGATTGTAACGAATTGTTTTCTATCAAGTAAATAACTCTTAAACCACTCCAAGGCCTTCCCACGTATTCCATAATGCGATAACTTATAAAGTAAAATATCATGATTGATAGTGTCGAAGGCCCTGGAGAAGTCCAAGAAAATACTAACTAAATGAGAATGGTTATCGATTGCGTGAACAACTCTATCAACAAAATGCAAAAGAGCATGCGTAGTACTATGTTTCTCACGAAAACCAAACTGAAAATTCGTAAAAACGTCGTGTACCTTCAAAAAATTTACCATTCTCTTGTAAATAAGTTTTTCTAAAACCTTAGACAATGACGATAATAATGAAATTGGGCGATAATTGCTGACTTCGAACTTATCGCCTGCCTTAAATATTGGGATTACTTTAGCTAATTTCATTTTATCAGGGAACACACCATTAAAAATTGACAGATTAAATATATGAGCAAGTGGATCAGCAATCGAGGAAATAACACCCTTAAGTATGAAATTATCTATCTCATCATAACCGGAACTTCGTTTATTTTCAAAAGAAGAAATTATATCAATAATTTCAAATCTGTTAGTAGGAATAAAAAGTATGGAATCAGAATTACGCTGACCTAAAAATTCAGTAAAATGAGAATCTGTTGCAGGAATGTTTTGAGCATAATTTTCGCCTATTTTTGAAAAATAAGAATTAAAAATATTTGCAATATGAAGAGGATCATTAATCAATTCATCATTCAATTTAATTTTATCAATGTCAGAGTGTTTACTCGGAACATTCATGGCCTGTTTCAGGACTTTCCAAGTATTTTTCATATCACACTTATATTTCGATAATTGCTTAAAGTAATATCTTTTCTTTTCAGAACGTAAAATCAGTGTCAAAGTATTTTTATATGATGTATATCTATTCTTCGATCGATCAGTTTTTTCCAATTTGTACTTGTAATACAAACGATTTTTTTCTATTAATTGAACGAAGAATTGATCCAAGGTAATCTAGGTGTCTTTTTATACTCTGTTTTATTTCTTTGTTTTGGGATTACATCATCTAAATGATGATTAAAAGTTTCCATAAAATTACAAAAGGATATATTAACATCATCGCTGCCAAATACTCCTGACCAGTCAGCGTTCTCGAGAGCCACATCAAAACTAGCTAACTTTTCAGGTGAAACTCTACGTCTAAACAAAAGAGGTGAAATAGGTTTAATATTAGCTGGTGTTTTAAGAGTAAAACAAGTCATTATTGGAAAATGATCAGTCATATCTGAAAGGATTATAAAAGAGTCAGGGAGGGGTAGAATATTACAAAACAAGTTGTCAATGAGGGTAGCAGAGCGATCTGTAACACGTGTGGGTTTAGAAATAAGAGGAAGAAAGGACGAGGACAGAAGTGTGTGAAGAAAATCACTAGAGATATTATCATGCTCAGACTTCAGCAAATCAATATTGAAATCACCGAGTAAAAAGCAATCCTTATTTCGGAAAACGTGTGAATTATCAAGATCTGAAAAATAAGTTAAAAAATCATTGGCGTTTGAATTAGGAGGTCTGTATATAATGCCTACCATAAGATTTCTACATCCTGGGATAAGAATTTCTATAAACAAAGATTCAACAACATTGTCCATTCTAGAAATATCTTCATGAACAATAGTATCAAAGGAACGAGATATGTACAATGCAACGCCCCCTCCATTCTTATCAAGCCTATTGTTAACAAACAAATTATAACCCTCAATTGCGAAATAATTTTCTGTATTGGAAGCTAACCATGTCTCACTTAATCCGATAACGGAGAGCGACTGGCTTGCATCAGATTCTAATAGAAATTTTAAATCATCAAAATGTTTATTCAGACTCCTTATATTTAAATGTAACAAAGAAAACGTGTCCTCTGAAAAAATTATGAATCATGTCTTTGCATTGATTCACGGTAATATAATTGCACAACATATTTTGAGTGAAATCATTACTAAGATCATGAGGCAATTCATTTGCAGCTGTATTCAGGCTATCGGTAACAAAATCATCGTAAAGGGTGGTTCGTGTACTGGTTAACCCACTAACTGGGTCAGAATCTAAGCTTGTGTTCCTAAATAATTCAAAAAAAATCATTGTTCGATACGGAATGAAATGGAGCATTCAGAAAATTAGCCATAATTAAAAATACGAGACGAATTTTTAAAAGTCTGCGTTATTAACAAAACTAGGATGTCATGAATAAGTGGACGATACAAGAAAATACCCAGTCGCCGGGATGTGGCGAGACGATGGAGTAATCTACGAACATGGGTGACGTCAAAATCATGATAAGCAGAAGATCGCTGAAGAGACGTAGAACGTGAAACGAGAAAGGGCAGAATAAGGTAAGTAAGAACACTGAGAAGCATGGACAGAAAAAGACATAGAACACAGAATATATTTGTGCTTATAATGAAATATTTGTGCTTATAATGAAATGATATATAATATATGCTTATAATGAAATGATAACAGACGAGTGTTTGTGTCTTTCTATAGTAGTGATACGTTAGCTTTTTTATAATTTGTGACACACACACACACACACACACACATATATATATATATATATATATATATAATTAGAAGAAAGAGTCAAGTACGCCATGGATCCAACGATTACAACAACAAAAAAAAAATATTACAAAATTTTCGGTCTGCCTCAGACCTTCGTCAGTGCAAAGACAATGATGGACAATGATAAACATGAATCATAACAACAATGCTATGCGCGTCATGCGCGTAGTGCGTTGCCCTGGAGCTGCGTTGTCAAGGAGAGCGCTGATACGTATAGGGGTATGGTAGAAAGTGAAATCTCAATGAAGACTGAACTCAGACTCAAAAAAAGTTTCAAGTGCTTGTTTGAATCATACTATGCTATATACACTCTTTATAAAAATACATTGCTATATATACGTCCTTGTAATAATAGACTTTAGCGATTCTATTTTTTTCGTAGATAAACATCGAAGAAAAGACGCATATAAAGCATTGATTACAAATGGAGAAGAAATTAAAAGGAATGAGCTAATGATAAAACCAGTTATTAGAGCATCTGTTTACTGTAAAAATAAAAATTATGACAAGTTTACGGATAATCAAGACATCATATTCAAAAAAAATAAAATAGTGTTCAATACAAATATAATGAAATCTCAACATTAATTCAATTAAAATCTCAATGATGACTAAACTCAAACTCAACAGTTCCGAGCGTATGTGTATATTATATGCAAGCCAATGTATGCTATATATACTATATATAAATACATTACTTTATGTATACATCCATGTAATATTTGACTTTTGTGACTCCATTTTTTTCGTAGATAAACATCGAAAAAAAAAGCATGTAAAGACGCATATCAAGCATCAATCAAGCATCAATTACAAATGGAGAAAAAATTGAAAAAATAAGCTCATTTATAATTATAACCAAATATCGAAGCATTTGTTTACTGTAATGATGAGAATATGATAAATTTGCGGATAATCAAGACATCATATTTAACATAAAAGGTAAGTGGTCAATGCGAAATATAATAAAATCTTAACATTACCTTTTGTAAATAACGAAAAATATGCATATAATATAGGTCTAGTCTCAGATTCTTACAGATTCATTTCTTCACTTCTTGTAGAAAGAGAAACTGCTTAACCATCCAAGGTCCTTGTTGAGTCCTGTTTCAAAAGACCTGGTTTGGATGATGAATTTCATTTCAGCTAATTTTCTGGCTTCTCTGTCTTTGAAATTAGTGCCGATGATACAGAATTGCAGATCCCGAATTGAGTGGTTGCCTGAGTTGAAATGTTCGGCAACTGGTAGTGATGACTTGTGCTGAATTGAATTTCTGTGATTGTTGAAACGAAGTCTGAACTTAGTACCTGTTTCCCCGATATACTTCGCGTTAGGGCATTTTGAGCATGAGATGCAGTAAACCACATTTGGGGTGTCACATGTGGCGTGAGGGGTAGAGACAGAGAAGCCAGGAGTTGTATGTAAGTTTGTGTTAGTCCCACTTCCTCCGTCCATCTTAAGGGTTACCGTATTAACACATCAATCAGACACTTGGAAATAATGAAATCATAAATCAGTATTCTGTATTTTTTTGATAGAGCAAAGAGGACAGTACTTTAGCTTGTATTTATACATTTTATCCAATATTCACTACAGTATTTAAGCGCATCCAATGAACATAATTATGCTTCGATGTTACTACAGTGCCATTTGCTTTCATTGTCAATACGCGCTTGCAGAATATAATTTAATTTTTGATTTACAAAGGTCCTTTGTTCTTTTCAAAATGACAACTCTTTAAATGGAAAACTGAATTAAAATGGGTAGATATTGTCTTAATGTTTCTTTTCTAATTATTAAAGTAAGCGTTAGTCTAAACTTGAAACCAACAGTCATCACATAGCCTAATTGTATAGGTAACATCATGGATAGTTTAATGGTTACACTATAGATGAATATCACATATTCATTATTTTTTTCTTTCCACAATAGGCAAGCCAAAATTCTTTAAAATAGTTTTATCAATGACTTCTTTTATACTATACTTAAGACACAATGATAGATTATAACCTGCATAAATTATGGCATATTGGCCCAATGAGATAAAAATAAGATATTCTTATTATTCTTTTAAAGTTTCTTTTTTATGCCATAATTTTCTAATTATATTTTATTTCATATTTGGCAATCATGCACAATGGAAATAGACAGAACAGATTTCTGTTTGCATTCATTTACTAGTGCTTGATCAACAGCTTACGTTTAATAATCTGCCTGTTACGATGCTAACACGAAACATTATGCATTAATCCGAATACAATGACTTTTCAATCGTACAGTCATAAAGGCATAAGTACATTGAACTGTAAAGTCGTGCAACAAAAAACTAATGAAGACTTACAAGGAAGTAATTACTCCCGGACTATATGAGACCTAATATGCATGTCAGTTGCTTTGGTGTGAGATAGATATGTTACTGTGTCGATAAATTGAAAAAATGAAGTTATCTAAAAAGAATATGTACACACAAGTTATATGTCATACGTATATATTACATATTTACATGTTGTATACATACATCATAATATATCGTAATAGCGTGTGTTTTTATGTGTAACACTTTTGTGGTATCTAGCGACATTTTGTACAGAAGGGTAACATGGATAGCTCATGATTTAATGCAAATAGACGTGCAATATCATCACCTTTGACATTGCTGTCGTCTACCCAAAGGGTGTTTCATCCGTAGTAGTCAATTTGTAAATACAATGTACTGTGTTGCAATTTTCTCATCGGACTTTCTAGTCTGATTAACATAATTATTTAATTCATCCATTTAGTAGTGCAGTATCCAGTGCAACAGGCCTCTTATTTTATGCAAAAACTATCCTGGGCAAGGATTTTTATCTCCATAGCATACCTCTGCTGTTGTCACATTTGCATCACGTCTTTTACTTTTGTTTTCTCTTTTTTTACTTAACTTTTAATGTGGTAACATGACACAAGAGTTTGCAGTAACATTTTTCAGTACTGCCCACACTTCGTCCTCATTCATTGGGAATCTATTTGTTTGTAACATTAATGTACAGATCCTCAGAGAATTCTGGCTTTGTATCAGCACATGTTTTACGTTCTTTGTCCACCTCTGCGTACAGCCCCTCACTCATTACTGCTTTCGCCTGCAAAAATGTTCCACCTTTTTTGTTCACCCGTGCGTACAGTTCCTCACAAGTTTCGGGCTTTGAGGCGAAACCAACCAGTTTAATGGAATCTGCGGGCTTATTGAAGCTATCCGTATCTTTCACTTCTGGAGAAACAATATACACAGAATATTTTTCTGGATTTAGCAGACTATATTCGTCGGAGTCGAAGGCGCCATGGAACTGTGGTTCCTTGTGGGTATCAATTTCATTACTGTCCTCTGGATCCAACTGATAGTAAACTACCTCGTCAGAAGGTGACGCTTTAACGGAACTTATATTGGAAGAGGGCATTGCATACTTTTTGTGAGAGTAACCATTGTGCTGCGAACTCGGAGTAGAAGGCGAGAAAACAGGGGTGTGATTTGGGGGTAGGTACCTGTGGGAGGCGTGATTAATGTGATTATAATCGTTGTCTTCACAAATGTCAGTAGACATGGCAAGGTCGGGATATCTACATGATTGCGCATATTCCCCTACCAGTTCTATATTCTCACCACAAGCTGTAACAATTCTGGCTCGATTCGGATATGTTTTGTTGCTGGTTGTATTCTGTTTACGAGTGCAAACGCCGTCGGACCTTACGCCGAAGTTCAGCGAATTATAAAACTCGTCATCATACAAGCATGCTCCACCATGGGCTACATAAACACCATCGGTCAGCCTGTCGTTTCTTTGAGGATCAACATTCTGGTAGTTACAGTTCTTATAACAGCTCGCTGCTTCATCCAGTGAAGTTTCATGGGAGCTATTATTTTCTTGACAACATGGAATACTCGGTGAGGTCAGAGAAGTACTGACTGTGGTATTGACGTTGGTCTGTCTGAAAGTTGTGCAAGGGAAGATTTGCTCCGTCCTTGACGGTTGGGAAGCCTTCTTCTTTACCCCCTCAGGATCCTGGTAGATGTGGTCGCCTGCTTCAGCGTCGATACCGACAGAGTCAAGCGGAACATGTCTAGTCGCTCCCGGAGTAGAAGCAAAGGCGTCTAAAGGATTCATCTGCAATTGCCCATCTCGTGTGGGTTCAACTGACGTATTCGAAGCATCCGGAGGCCTACGTCTGTTCCTTTGCGAATAATAGACATGAAATATAGACTTACGCATTTTAAGCTGTATAATATGTGGTGAAAATATACCTATGATATTAAGTCCTATGAGGTGGTCATTGTGTCATGGGTGTAGGGCCTACATCATGACTTGTACAACAACTCAAAATTTATGATCCAAGTAATTTTCAGTGTAGGTGCTTACTATGTTCCAAAATATATCACACGTTTGTGTTGATACAGGTCACTTCACAGAGAGGAGATCGCTTAAATAAAAAAAAAACATAGGAAAAGAATTCAAGAGCTTACTGAGAGCCACCGCCCCCCCCCCCCGACACATTTTTTTAGAAAAAAAAAAAAGACTACTGCATTCACTCACGTTTTATTAGAACGATAACACCGAGCCATCATGAACAGACCGGCAAACAGTACGAGGATGATGCACAGAAGGATTCCCAGGATGGATGATAAAACAGTAACATTTATCTGACGATCTCTGGGAACTAAAAGAAAATAAATAAAAAATAACCTTCGTTATTCAATCGTGGGAAATAATACAATATGTAAGAGCGTATGACATGTCCTAAAAACAATATGTACTTTTATGTTTTTCCATAATGTCTCAATACGATAATGTCGTCACATATCAAAATAAAAGAAATAGTGAAGGGACTTGGTAATCACTGGTGGAGTCAAGATTATTTTTCGTAGTCTTCATTCAATTCGATAATCATATCACACCTATTGTTTCAAATTGCATATAGCAGTTAGGATTATATTTCCAAGACAGCACAAAACCATGTAAAAAAAAAAGAAAAGAATATCACTGCGAAAACCTGATCTAATCGTTAACATTCTACAGGTTATCTGTATCAAACAAAATTAATGACGAGCTACTTCACTGTTTGGTGATATGCGCCACTAGTTTAAAACCTATGAATAGACCACAGGTCATGATTCGCACCAAAGGCGGCCACCAGATAGACAGTTTTGAGGGGTAAACAAGGACTCTGATATTTCATCATACAAACCGAACGGGAAAATAATAGGTCAATTCAACATGGCATAATAATACATGTATGCTGTCATAAGTCGGAAAGTCCAAATTCCCGAATCACTTATTTGCAAATTCGAAGATGCTGTATTGTATGTAGATTTACACGCATTATCCCAGAAAAAAAGAAAGAAAACTATTCCTCAGCTCTTTCAGAACAGTCTTATATGATATGTGCTTAATTACTTGTTAACTGTAGGTTAACTACAAACGTCAACTTTAAAGGGATCGTATAGTTTTGGTTGAGACCTAATTTCAGGTTTCTAACAATTTTTGGTTAGATAATGAGAAACCTCTAATGAAATATGAAAGAGCAACGTTTATTTGATGAAAATTGGTTTTGAAATGGCTGAGATATCAAAAAACAGAGCGATTCTAATAAAGTGTGGACCCACCTCTTATTATGATCGCTTTGTTTTACTTTGTTTTTGGATGTTTCAGTCATTCCAACCCCGATTTTCATTAAATAAACTTTGAATTCCTCTTAAAATGGTATGCGCTGTACTATTTTGTAAGTGTTTTCTTGTTATCTCGCAAAAAGTTAAAAGCCCAGTTCTCATCTCCACCAATACTGTACTATCCCTTTTACACGGGTAGCCTCGAGTGCAACATGTAGGCCTATTGACCTAACATGCCTAAAAAGAAAGGTGAAGCAAAGATTTTTCGTGTGTGTTATTTTTTTTTTTTTTTGGGGGGGGGGGGTTTGTTTGGAAGACAAAGCCAATAAGAATGAAATTAATATAATGAAATTTATGAAGCCATCACAAAATTATGCTTTCAAGTAACCATCGACGGCACACAGAGAAATGGACGAGACAAAATAAGGAACTGAAACTGCTATATATATATATATATATATATATCTTTTTTTTAATTTAGACACGAATCTCACCTGAAGATGTGCCGATAGTTTGTTGCAATGTCGTCAATCCTTGAGTGGCCCGAGAATAAATGTCACCTATTATCGTGCCTATAGACAGAAGTAAGACAGCTGGTGAATTGATTGTAAGTGAACACTTTTCACAGTATTCTTCTATTCAAAGTCCCTTGTTTGTCTGCTTAACCCACACCATGATACCCCTAACAAGTAATGATAATGAGTACGACAGTGTTGTTAGGCCCACCTCTTGATAGCTGTCGAGCTGATCGAAAGGACTTCGGTTTTGATGGTTTTGTTTGTTTGTTTGTTTGTTTGTTTTATGACGAATGGCAGACAACCGGTTTCTTTCTTAAAGGTTTTATTTACCATTTGCAAATGAAACAAAAACCCAACTTTAGTGATTCCAAATATAGCTCTAAAATGTGAGTTAGGAAAAGAAACATTAATGTTAAAATGTTATTCATTATGATCAATGTTAAGTGTTGCTAAATATACAAAATGTAAACAATAGCCATAATGAGATTTTTTCTAAAACCAAAATCTATCTAATCTATATACATATATTGTTTAGTGAGGAAAATAGTGACATTTCCTTATATTTTGGACTAAAACGTCTACATTTATGTTTTAGTGAGAATAGTGGAATCTCCTTATATATTAGACTTTAAAGCGATTTCTTTTTATGATAGCATGTTTTGTGATACGACTTCAATACCTACACATAATATGCATCAATGTGATAAGTCGAACATTTATTTAAATCACTGCTCCCGATGGTAAACTGTGCCTTTAATTGCTTATGTTCAATATTTTCAAAATTGTAATAAGCACGGACAAATTGAATGCCATGCTATTGGGAAAAAACTGAAAAATGAATAAACAACACACACATAATTACAAGGAACTTAGGAATTACTCACTTGCAGTACATTTCCTGCTTTCTGCGGTCGTGTTTAAATCTACATCTTGCCATTGTTTATCTACAATGAAATGTAGAAATGTATATCATGAAAACAAATGCCACGGAAAAGAACTGCATGTTCCCTAACAACACAATCCAATCATGATTGCCGTGTTTCTTCGACCCTAAATTGTGGGGATTGAACCTCCCTTGTAATTGTTATGAAGAGATTATTAGATTAAGGGTTTGAAGGACAATTAAGATAATTAGGTCAAGACAGTCAAACACAGGATATGATGACATAAAACATCACTGGCACTGTTAAATTGAGTTGTCCATTTTTGCGTGTTTTTTTGCACACTTTCTGCCTTATCAATACAAACATAGTAGACAAGCCTCAAACTATTTTTTTTTTTTAAACACGTTTTTATCCTGCTATCAAGATCAAAATAGCAGAGACTTCACTTTCTTCTTTTTTTTTTTTCTTCTGAAAATACGAATGCACAAAAATCAGCCTTATCAACCAAATATGCGTACATTTCTATGGTAGAAAATTGGCGGGTGCGATTTTTGTAAGGGATGCTCTATGAAGTCAAAATATTTGTAGTACAGACTTGCCGTTTGTGGAATTTATCAATGGCCGGCACGATGGGATGAATGAGTTCCAGACCGGGTAGTAGGTTGACCATCCGGGTTGACTCAAACACTGCAGCGTCGCGTTTCCCTCGATTACGAATCCATCGCCACAGGTGAGAGTTATTTTGGATCCGTAGCCCGTCATATTAGAGTCCCAGTAACCATAAGACATATTACCGGGATGATCACAAAACCCGGAGGGAACTACAATGTATCCGTGACAATAAACAACAACAAAAAACAACAACACAGAACTAAACAATTGTAATAAGACAATGATATTGAAGCATACACCTTTGTTCATGGAGCCATCTTGAAAGCTACGTTGAAAAAAAAAAATTCAGAATTGCACACACACACACACAAACACACACTCAAATGTGGAAAGTCGAAGATTTTTTTTTTCATTATTGTTTATTACTTATCCCAGGCATGGGCGATAGAAAGTGATATACTGGTCACTCTGGTATCGTTAATCCTAAATTATATCATAAATTACGTATCTTATATACACGTATATTGATGAGCAGATTGGGTGATTACAGTGCATATACATAGATTAGAAAATGATGCAGCACCATGATGGAAATGTGAGAAATGTGAAAAATCCATATGACAAATATATATCATGAAAGCAAATTTCACTCTGATATGTTTTCCACATTTTCGGTTACATGCAGTAACAAATCACGGAGAGTTGCTCAAAGGACACTAACGAAGCGACTTAAAAAGCATATGACACATTTTGATATAATTATATATATATATATACATATATATATATATTTATATATATATACATATAAGCATACTATGGGTGATAGAAAGTGATATACTGGTCACTCTGGTATCGTTAATCCTAAATTATATCATAAATTACGTATCTTATATACACTTATATTGATGAGCTGATTGGGTGATTACATTGCATGCATTATACATAGATTAGAAATGCAGTAGCATGATGGAAATGTGAGAAATGTTAAAAATATATAAGACAAATATATATCATGAAAGTAAATTTCACTCTGATATGTTTTCCACAACATTTTCAGTTACATGCAGTAACAAATCACGGAGAGTTGCTCAAAAGACACTAACGAAGCGACTTAAAAAGCATATAACACATTTTGATATAATTATATATATATATATATATATATATATATATATAATACATATATATATATATATATATATATATATATAGGTGTATAAGCATACTATGCATCCATTCCATCTGTTCCTCACACTAGCCTTGCATGTTGCGAAAAAAAAGTCACTGTTTTTGTTTGTTTTTTAATATGACCGTTTTGAAAAGTTCAGGGATATCACAAACTCTTATACACGTTCCTCAAATTTAAAAAAAGACGGGGGGAGAACAAGGTCAGACAGAGAAAAATACTTCTATGACAACTACAAAAAAGACAATTGTTTTATTTTCTTCTCGCAAGTCCAATATCAACACTCAGCAAAAAAAAAAAAGTAAACACTTTTTCAAGTTCATCTTTCTCATAGATTATTTGACTAATATTAATGTCTTAAATATAATGTTAACGGTATAATTTATTGGCTATCAACCTTGTAGGCCAATAAAAAGATAAACTTTACGCATTCGTTCTCACTTCCAAGGCACAAAAGAAACATTGCAAAAATGGACAATTTGTTATTCAAGTATGTGCTTTTCCATATAACAATGAAACAAAAGAAAGATTCAACACAATAAGAAATGCCAATTAATTTGGAAAAATCAACCTATGATCTCTATAATGTCTCTGTAACACTTCAAATATAGGGAAAGGCAAAAAAATAATAGTAATGGAGGAAAATGAAGAATCTTCTGTCACATCCATATTCAAAAGACATAAGAGAAGAAACAATGGTAACAAAAATGGTAGTAATTTGAATGTTATTCCAAGTTAAGAAAATTTGAAATAAGATTTGGTTATTTGATTTGTCTCATGAATTCTTAAATTCCTTAATTAAGGAAAGGAAATGAAGAAATTTTGTCCATTTTATCCCCTTTGTGGCTTACTCCCTATGTTATTTAAACTTTGAGGTGACAGAAAATTATCATGTTCCCCATTTAGTTTCCCCTAATATGTTTTGTTTGATAGTAAAAGATAAACAAGGGAACAAAAACTTATTTCCGCTATTTCATTCGTGACTGTCATTGCGTTAAATTGGTCTTTTGTTATCATTGTTGTGTTGAAGGGCATTTGTATATTAATTTCAATATATCAATTTCTGCAATTATTACTTTTGTGCCTTGGAAGATAAAAAACGAATGTGTGCACTCATGAGTAAATTTCCCTCAGTACAGACCTTAGAAGGCTGATAGCCAATTAAATAACCTTTGATATGGCACATGACACAATGATTTTTATCGAAATCTTCTATGAAAAATATGAACTGGAAAAAGTTTACTTTCTTTCATACACATTAAAAAAAAATTATGGTTTTAACGCATCAACGCTGTGGAATGGCTATTTGAACGCTGAAGATGTTAACTGACTTCCTGAAACCGTAACGTTTAATATCGATATTCACATATTTTGTTATTCCACTGTAATGTAATTCGATTTTAGAAGATATAAAATTCTCGATTTTGAGCAGAGATCTGTGTTTTATTCTGATCACTGTGGGGACTTTTCGCTACACGACTGGAAGACCGAGAATACGCGGAAGCAATCAACTGTGACGTGGGGACAACATCGCTGATTGGCTGGCTGGCTGGCTGGCTCCCTCCTGCCCAGCATCGGGACCGAACGTTATTTTGACCGAGTACCGTACTCGATTTCCTCAGGACGGGACGGGACTTTTCTCGGATTTGATCATGCGCAGAACGCAAATTTTGCACAAGGCACGCTCAACTGCGTCGTGTTGCGAAAACTCCCTACTATCGTAATTTACAGTCACACCAACTATAAGGTGTTTCCCTTTTCTTTCTTTCTTTTTGTCTTTATATTATTTCACATCATGTAAATCGATAGGGCCATACGTGTATATATTTATGGAATCTGTTGTGGGTCTTTAGAAGATTAACTAATATTCAAATTCTGTTGTTCGCTTAATTTTTCATCTGGGAAGATGACTGAATAACCCATATTATTCCGAAATGTCAACAACGTCGGAATTTCTGAGCTTGGGTATTCGTTTCAAGTTTATCGTGTCACTGTCGGCAACCAGGGACAGCCTGGTGATAGTGTCGCTGCCCGGAAAGCAGTAGGTGGAAAGTTCGAGTTCCATGGTTCCTGTTTTCCGACATGTTTGTTGAATTAGTTATAGATGATCAGTTGCGATCTTACAAGTTCCATTTGTACAGGGAGACAAATTGAAAAAGAAAATCACACCTGAACCAATAATGATTTCCTTGTTCCATTAATACTAAATTCTAAAAATTATCCCAAAGTCTCCTTTATCTCACCTTCGCATTTCAGCTTCACAGCCTCGTTTTTGGGACAATCTGTTCTCGTCGAGGAACACTTCGTTATAATACGTGCATAGTCCCGTGTATGACCTGTGCAATATTATTTAAAAAAAAAATGCAATGGTTTTGTTATTTCACTCTGCACAGAAAATACTTATGATAACCAAAATTCATCTTTTGATGAAGACTAGGAGAAAAGTCTCAAACATACTTTTTTTTTTTTAATTCTCGTTAAGTCAGGAGATTGTGGAGAAAAGTACCCAAATTAAACGATGGTAATAGACCTCCTTTACGAACTTTCACACAAAAATTTTCGACTTTGATTCCCTTTCAGGTGTATTACAAAACACGAGATTAGGATCCTACCTATATCTTCTAAGCGTCATGGAATTGAAAGCTACCTATTCTTTGTAACGCAATAACTGCACACATACATTTTGGTAAAATTGACATGCTCAGTACTGCTGGATTTACCTTTAGGACATGACAGCCGTTGAGACTTGTTCCGTGATGCTGTGGTGGGTAATGTCTGAGGCGTGTACTCCTCTGCTGCTGGGAAGCCAAGTTCTCTACAAACTGCTTCAGCAGCGCTGACGTTAAATCCATCATAGCACACATATCCGTTTGGTTCCAGGATCACCAAGCCTTCATTGGGAGAGGGTCCCTCTACCAGATTTACAGATGGTGCTTTGTATAGATAGATGGACAAATTCATAGTTGTTGGTTGTTGTTGGTTTTTTTACTGGATCATTTGATTTTGAAGATATAAGGAGTACACTGGATATACTGGGCCAATGAATAGTACTAAAATAGAAAATCCTCTTGAAATATAACTGCATTTTTTCTATAAAAGCTATCTATATCAATTCTTCACCATAGGATGTGATTTGATTAAATTATCTGGGGTTTTTAAACATTAAAAATAGTAGAATTGACGCTTTGCATTAGACACACTCATTCACAGCAGATAGTGCTGATTCAGTTTGTTGTTGTTGTTGTTCAGGACTAATATAAATGAATGAAGACCACAAACAAACAAACAAACAAACAAACACAAAAGAATCTTTTATCGTTGCCTCTATATTGTATATCTACCGTTTTTTAGCTGTTTTAGAGTGGCTTATATTCCATTGCTTTCGATCAAATAGGAAACATCGTGTTTGTGTGTTTTTATGTATAAAGGAGAGGAAATTAGTGAAATACGCGGACAAGCATTAATGACCGTATTAAAACAGAGTTTCTATAGGTACCTAAAAGCCGAGGGCGAAAAGAAAACTACCTTCGCAACATATGTCATCGGAATATATTGACAATCAAAAATGTTTGGTATTAAATAATCGTGACAAACACGACGTGACAAACACGACAGACGAACTAAAGAATTACCTTGATGGATTCATATAATCATGCAGTCAACCATGTTAATCTTTAGCTCTGATTTTTTAATACGCAAAGCGATAGCAATATTGAACAACCTCTTACTTTTTAAAGTCTGTACTAAGAGATACAGGAAATGTCGAATGCATTGACAAGTAGGCACATCATTCCATTTAATTTCTCTTTCATTTAGTTGCTCCCTCTGTTTATTGTTTGCTATATACAACAACGGATATAACTGTATTAAATTTTGACGTTACTTAATTATTCTTGAGCTGCTATGCCGCAACCTCGACCACAATTATACTGAAATTTCCAATGTCGTTTATTACGCCTACTCATCAATTCTCAGTGGGTCTGGTTTATCGCCATGGTCTTTTGTTTTGCCTGGTATAAGCCAAAGAATGAAGAAAGTGTTGTTTCCACTGCGTGTTTGTTCATTACGAAATACAAACGTCACAATAGTACTTACCATTGAAACATTTCACTTTCAGCGTAAAGTAAATTGGGTAGATATAATATATGCCATATCCGAAGCTTCATCCGATAGGTCAGTGATGAAAAGGGGAGAGATTGATGGTGATTCTGAATGAAAATCAAAGACGTTTTGTTTGCTTTTTCGTCTTGAAAGAAAACTCCCATTAAATCGTTGTTCGTATGCTCAATTTCACAGAGAATTCGTCGTCCACGAGGTGCCTGTATAATCCAGGTATAGTTGGCAACGCAGTTTTCGTCGCATGATATCGTGCCTTTCTGTGGTTTTCCCGAACAATCCAGTGTCAAATCTGGGGGATATAAAATGCCAAAAAGGGGCTTATATAGGAATCTATCCATTAATCCATGAAAATATATCGCTCGGAAGACTGGAAGGATTTATTTCAGATCTCGTATGAAATAAAACATTGACGAGTTTAATAGCTCTAAACAATTATGACTTACAAAGATAAGAGATGCATGGGTTATAAGAAAAACGATCTGTCACAACTCATTGTTAATAAGAATAATATCAAATAGCATTTGATCAAAACAGTTAGGTATTAGCCCACCTAATGAAAGAAGGCCTCAATAAACTGTTTCGATGTTATTGCAAGTACCTTCAGTGTTATATGAGAAATACATGAGACAGTAGTTTAAGAATTAAATATGAAAAAGATACCTACACGGCGTGTTTGGTTCCTGAGCTGAGGAAGTCAGAATCGGATTAGAAAAGATAAGAACTGCAAAACACCATTCCAGGTATGCCATTTTCCCTCCGATCAAGAAAACTAATACCAGTAATTACTCATAAGCCTTGGATATTCTTGTTCGATGAAAAATGTCAATGGCGGAGGAAAGACACAGATATACTTCAGTTTGCCTGCAGTATAGTCGTGCGCTATACTTCCGCAATGCGATTTTGTCATGAATGAAAGAAGCCCCGCACTGCGCGTGCTAGCACTGCGCAACTTCACAGCCACTCCCTACTTTAATACGTGCACAAAAAAAAAAAAGAGCGGAAGAAAACATGCGTATAAGACCGAAAAAAAAAACCTAAACAAACAGTCTACTGACCTCAATCAGCTTATTACACTGCGATGTTTCACAACTTGTATAAGACTTTCAAGGAAGTGAAAAAAAAGAGAAATATCATGTACATATACCACTTGACAATGTCAATCAGTATTTTGTTCCTTTGGATTATTAACAATTAAAGTGACGAACATCAATGCAAAGTAATATCTCGCACTTAGAATTTTCCAGGCTTTTACGAAAGCGATACAACGCAATGTATTGCACCACTCAAGAGTGTCAATGATTAATCTACGATTCAATTGCTGAATTTGTTTGAAAGAAGATAAAAGCCCATTCTGTTTGTCATATAGTTCGATCTGTAACTTCTTAAACTACTTTCTATAGTCTGCGACCAGCTTTGGTTTAGGTGTTGTAATTCATTGTGTTAGATGTAATATGTCATAATGGTCTTGACATTTGCCGAACACTGGAAGACGAATATATTCCAGTATCTATTAATGTAGGATTTTTCAGTTAATTTCAAACTAACGTTTCAAGCAGTCGATATCATCCGAAATGCGATTTAAAAATGCGTTCAAATTCGTCTTTGGGCGCTCAAAACAAAAACAAAAAACTGTAATCAAATTGCAACTCGCGCCAATCATTTATTTCATTTTATTTCATTTCCAACCAAAGTATACAATATAACATTTGCATATATACAAAGTAAAGTATAATGGGACGGTTGCACATTCAAATGAGAATCAAATGCACGTCATTTGTTTGCAATGAGACAAAACACTTTGAGCAAGGGCATTCGTTAATAGTCATTCTAATACGTCCCTGCCTATTAACATCTCCGTTCATTTGATCATTCAGTTCGTTAATGAGCAAGCAAAATTTAAATAACTGCACTGAAATGAAAATAAGAATGTGAGATTCGTATCAGGTAGAAAGTCAAATGGGGAGAGAATTGGGGAACTCTAGTTCAGGTCAATACTTGGCCCTTGTGATTTTATGCTCATTTAGCAAATATGATAAAACATTCTCCCTCTTTTGCTGTAAAATATTGGAAATCTGAGCTGTGTTATACAAGTGGTGTTTTGATTTCCTAAGGGGGTCTATGCCCCTGTTCACCTGTTATTTGCCATTAATATTCTTAAAATTGATTGCGTATTAGATCTGTATAATGTTGTTTGTCATCAGGAGCAGGTTAATGTAATACTAGTTACTATAGGTCCATTTACATATTTATGAATTTGACTACATTATTGCGGTCTATTGAGTAGACGCTTGCGCCTTCATCTGTTCTGTATATTCTGTAGGCCCCTATATTCATTCCATTTCATTCCACAAACTTGAAGCTGATAGACAGGAAAGTGTACTGAACTGAATAGCCCCGTCTTAACTAGCCACAAAACGCAGGGTAGCCTCGGGGTATCCTCCGGCGAAGATTGTTCTCTGGAGAAGATTGTGTTTGTTAAGACGCAACACAGTGGACAGCCTCCGGAGAGCCTCCGGAGAAATCTCACCCTGCGATCGACCATGGCAGACGCGGGGTAGCCTCCGCGAACCGCCGTATGTAGTATGTACAATGTACTAATATGTGCTGTGATAGTGAACGTAGATATAAAGGATATGATTTTGTGGTGTACTTTATTCTGTTCGGTATGTGTTCTGTTCTGTTTATAAACCAAAGAGATTACACATGAGTAACCCAAATGCGCCTGATGAGACTGCGCATGTACATCCGCTAACACGGCCACTCCTTGAGTGAGCCTATACAATGTAAGTGTGGAAACGGAAAGCTCCTACAAACAGCACGCTTAATTCCCGAGCATTTAGAGAAAGTGATACTAAAATGCCACAGGATTTTGAGCAACCATTTTAGAATGAATTACATAGGCATGATGTTGATACATTGTCGACAGCTATTGGTAGATATTATTCCCCCGGACTCTTCCCCGGTACTTTCACATACATACAATCGTAAACGGATTGACTGCAATTACAGTATAAGGTTTATCTGCTTTTATACCCTTACCTAATATGACTGCTCTTCCTCAATAGTGTCTTTCAAAATTTCGGTTTTGCTTCACTGATACAAGCAAGTTCTCTTGTTGGAAGTCTTAAAGACTTTGCAGGATATATCATTACAGCTTTTGTATTGTGGAAAATATTTTCATTTGACCTGCGCATACTGGGATGGTAGCCGCTTTCTCTATTGAGTTTGAAATAGGCCTACAGTCAAACCTGTCTATAGCGGCCACCCAAGGGCGACGAAAAAAGTGGCCGTTATAGACAGGAGGCCGCTATAGACAGGTTATCCAACTTTATGTGTATTGCCTACGTGTACATGTGTCACCGTTGTATACATCTGTAAGTACCGAGTACTTGAATGTACATGTACATTGTATGTGTGTACGTATGCACACGTGTGTTTCATGCATTGAAAAATGCCGGTGTTCTTGAAATAATTATTGTTGCACAGTAGCATGTCTATAGTCGTGAAGAAAGCTTGATACTGAATGAGCGATGAACGCAGCGGTGGTGATCACTGAACGTTGCCCATGGGTGACTGGCACCGCTACTAAAAGCAGAAAAACGCGCTGCATTATCAGCTCTGTGGCCGCTATAGACAGATTAAAATCTACCGCGGGAAACAAAATTTATGGCCACTGGAAGCGTTAGACAGGAGGCCGCTATACACAGGGTTTTTAAGAGAGCTTTCCTATCGGGGTATTTTTCAGCGGCCGTTATAGACAGGTGGCCGCTAAGGCAGGCTTGACTGTACTGTGTATATGTGGTTCTATTTGTCATTCCTCCTACATACTTGGTATCTATGAGGTCTGTAGAGAAATCCATGAATAAAATTCTTCAGCACTTTCATTCCTGGGATGATGCTGTAATATCTAAGTTTTCCTTGACGAGTGGACCCCATACCCCTGTCAATCGGTTGACGGGATCAATGCGAAGAAGGAGAGCTGGGAAGTTATGAAGGGCTAAATTTGATTCTCCATACTCCAGTCCGAAAATACTGTATTCGAATTTTCCTGGAGTTTGCTGCTTGTTTGATTTTTAACTCAATCCGAACTGTTTACATGTTCATGGAATTATTGTAATTCAAAATTACAATCAAATTTTCGTATTGATAACACCCAATATGATTAACCTGTCTAAATGCTACTTCAAAGTCTTAAAAATGACATTTTAGCTCTAATGAAGAAAACCCTATTCGATTTGGTTAAGCGGTCACAGAGAAATGTGGATTGTTGTAAAGCATGTCATGGGTCTGATTGTTCCAAGTTTAGCACTTTGATGATCTTGTGTGTGAATACAATAGACAGAACTTGGAGGGAAGAGATTCCTGACATCCTCGACAAAATTCCTCATTTCTCTTTGACCTCTGAAGCAAATCGAATGGGGGTTTCTCTAAGATGTGGCCAAAGAGTTATAGTTTCATACCCTGACTTTGTGTTTAGTTTGATTCAATATTTTTAAAGCTTTCATTGCGGAGGTTCCCGTTGTAATTTTTTTTTTTTTGGGGGGGGGTGGGGACATACGGTATTGTATTCGAAGAATTTCTACCTGAAATCCACAATGATTCCAAACATTCCAAAAAGAAAATTGCATTCTCCATGTTCCCGTAAGTAAGCTACTCTTATAACATTGATACAAGCTTGTTTTCATGTATATATAGCACCAACTAGCGATTTTTATCATTTATAATTTCACGTTTTGATTGTTGGTGTTATGCTGCACCTTACGGTGTCATCGTGTGGTTCGGGATAGATTGTGAAAAGTAGTGATACGCTGTAAGTTTGTGGTCATCCCTCTTTGCCCGTCCACACATCAATCAGACACTTGTAAATCTTGAAACCATAAATCAGTATTCTAAAGTTGTTAAATAGAACAATAGAGGACAGTAATTTGGTTTACCTTTCAGTCATTAAAGGGGCGCAAAATAAAACAAGGGGAGGAGCGAACTTTCATTTTTTTCTTTTTATTGCTTTTATTCTAACAAAAAATATTGGGGCGCCCCGTACGCCCCTCCCCTGAATCCGCCACTGGCCCAAGTTATGATTATCTTTCGATTTCACCACAGCACAAAGTCATTTGCTTTTATTGTCAATACGCACTTCTAGATCAATCTACAAACAACGGTGACAAAGTTCCTCTGTTCTTTTCAAAATGACAACTCTTAAAATGGAAAGCTACATCATCAGGATTGGTAGATATCTGCTTAATGTTCCCTTTCTAATCATTAATATATTAAGCGTTAAACTAAACTTGAAACCAACACTCATCGAATAGAATTGGGTAGGTTACATTAACACATAGTTTAATGGTTACACTAGGTAATATCACATACAGTATTCATCATGGTGATATGGTTGTTGTTTTTTCCATGCACAATAGGCAAACCAACTTACTTTAGAACAGTTTCATCAATGTCTTCTCTTACTGTACTTTAGACGCAATGACAGGTTATAATCTTCATAACTTCTGGCATACTGGTGCAATGAGGTATTAATAAGACCGTCATATTCATTCTTTTGAAAATGTTATGGCATATTTTTCTAATCATATTTTATTTCATATTTCGTAATCTTGCATACTAGAAATAGGCAGAATACATTTCTGTTTGCAACATTCATTTATTGATTCTTGATCAATAGTTTATAAATGTTCAGTAATCTGCTTTTTACGTAATGTCAATGCTAACACGAAAAATATAAGCATTACTAAGTACAATGACTTTTAAATCGTGCAGTCATAAAGGCATAAATACATTGAACTGTAAAGTCGTCAAACAAAGCTGAGACTTACAAGGAAGTAATTACGCGCAGACTCAATGAGACGTAATAATGAATTAGTGCATGTCATTTGCTTATGGTGTGAGATAATATACTACTGTGATGATAAAGTAAACACATTGAATTACTTAATAATGTACATATCATATATATTTACATAATATTATACATACATATATACATATCATAAATCTTAGATTTATTTAGTTTAGATCGAGCTCTGAAACTTACAAGTTTTGTATTAGCTTATTCAGAGTGCATTGCACTGACCTGTTAATATGGAATTATTCACATTTTCCCAGCGTTTTCAAGACAGGAGACAATCATTCAACCCTAAATGCACGTGCACGTGCACAAATAGATCATTGCCATTACATTTCTAGAACTACGTAAAAATTAAGACCAAAAAAACAAACAAACAAACAAACAAACATGCCTCGGCTCAAGAAATCCAAGAAAAACTAATGGAGAAGGAAATGGAGATCAATCAAGCAATGGTAGAAGTAGAGGTAGAAGAGCAGGAAGAGACAGTATAAATAGAAGAGATCATCCGTGATGAGCTACAGAGGCAGTCAGAAGACCAAGTCTCTAAACATTTAGACCCACAAGACCAGGTCCCATTAGAAGAAAATGCGAGAAAAGACCCCACTGGAGGCCAAACCGAACAGCAGGGATTGCGCGAACTCATAACGGGCTCGTAACGGGCTCGTTACGGGCTCGTAACAAGGTCTTTATGCCTCGATGAAAGCTAGGTTTAAGTCGTACACAGGTCATCACAACTCACACCAAGATCGGTGAGACTCGTATCACGCTCGGATCACTCGTCTTTTCGGAGGCCTGCCGGTTGACTGTACAGCTATCGTAGTGAACTCGATGTTGCCTCGTAGATCACTCATGCGCAGCTCATTAAAATTGACAAATTTCAGGCGAGTTCACGCGAGTTCACGCGAGTTCAAGCTCGCGCAGCTCGACGCAACTCGAGACTCCAACTCGACTAAGTGGGAACTTTGCTTAGTACGAAACATATAAGCATTATTCAGTACAATGACTTTTAAATCGTGCAGTCATAAAGGCATAAATACATTGAACTGTAAAGTCGTCAAACAAAGCTGAGACTTACAAGGAAGTAATTACGCGCAGACTCAATGAGACGTAATAATGAATTAGTGCATGTCATTTGCTTAGGTGTGAGATAATTATACTACTGTGATGATAAAGTAAAACATCAAATTACTTAAGTACATATATACAGTATATTGACATATACATACATATATACATATTATATATCTTAACGTGTGTATAACATTTGTTTGCAAGGTATCGAGCGACATTTTGTACAGAAGGGCATAATTCTTATGATGGATAGCTCATGTTGATGCGATTTTATGATACATGTAATAGACTTGCAATATCATCACATTTGAAATCGCTGTCATCTACCCAAAGGGGCGTTTCATGCGTAACTTAATAGATTTGTAAATGTTACGATTTTCTCATCGGACTTTCTGATAAGGTTCAGTTATCATTTAATTCATTCCTTTGGCATTACAGTATACAGTGTAACAGGTCTTTTATATTATGCAAAAACAATTCCAGGCAAGGATTCTTATCTCCTCCATACCATTCATCTGCCCTTGTCACATTTGCATTACGTCTTTTACTTTTTTCTATTTATTATCTTACGTTTACTGTGGTGATGTTACACAAGAGGTTGCATTAACATGTGAAACATCGCATAATAAAAGGGTTCAAAGGTTTGTTGTTGTTGTTCCAAGACCACTTGTTTGTTGAATCATTTCATTACTAAGAACAATAACCACCATGTGATAATATGCCCTTGACTTAATCTAATGAAAAGGGGGAAAATAGACAGCACAAATGCTGAAAACTCAAACAGTACTTGAGTTGGTAAGGTCGAACATCTATCATTGAACTTATTCCCGAAGTATAAGAAAGTTAAATGGATATTTGAAGTGGGACAAGATTTAGGGAAAACATGAAAAAATATATATACAGCTGATTCCGTCTGCAACATAACATGTTTCAGTATCCCCTATACACTTCGTACTCATTTATTGAGAATCTATTTGTTTGTAACATTAATGTACAGATCCTCAGAGAATTCTGGCTTTGTATCAGCACATGTTTTACGTTCTTTGTCCACCTCTGCATACATCCCCTCACTCAATACTGCTTTTGGCGGCAAAAGTGCTCCACTTTCTTTGTTCACCCGTGCGTACAGTTCCTCGAAATTTTTGGGCTTTGAGGAGAAACCAACCAGTTTCACGGAATCTTGAGACTCATTGAAACTATCTGTTTCTTTCACTTCTGGAGGAAGAATATCTGGAGAATATTTTTCTGGATTTAGCAGACTATATTCGTCGGAGTCGAAGGCGCCATGGAAATGTGGTTCCTTGTGGGTATCAATTTCGTTACTGTCCTCTGGATCCAATTGATGGTAAAGTACCTCGTCAGAAGGTGACGCTTTAACGGAACTTACATTGGAAGAGGGCATTGGATACTTTTTGTGAGAGTAAACATTGTGCTGCGAACTCGGAGTAGAAGGCGAGAAAACAAGGGTGTGACTTGGGGGAAGGTCCCTGTGGGAGGCATGATTAATGTGATTATAATCGTTGTCTTCACATATGTCAATGGACATGGCAAGGTCGGGATATCTACATGATTGCGCATATTCAGCTACCAGTTCTGTGTTCTTATCAGAATCTGTAACAATTCTGGCTCGAATTGGGCATGGTTTGTTGCTGGTTGTATTCTGTTTGTGAGTGCAAATGCTGTCGGACCTAACGCCGAAGTTCAGCGAATTATAAAACTTGTCATCATACAAGCATGCTCCACCATGGGCTCCATATACACCATCGGTGAGCCTGTCGTTTCTTTGAGGATCAAGATCAACATCCTGGTAGGTACAGTTCTTATAACAGCTCGCTGCTTCATCCAGTGAAGTTTCATGGGAGCTATTATTTTCTTGACAACATGGAATACTCGGTGAGGTCAGAAAGGTACTGACCGCGGTATTGACGTTGGTCTGCGCGAAAGTTGTGCATGGGAAGACTTGCTCCGTCCTTGACGGTTGGGAAGCCTCCTTCTTTACCCCCTCAGGATCCTGGTAGATGTGGTCGCCTGCTTCAGCGTCGATACCGACAGAGTCAAGTGGAACATGTCTAATCGTTCTCGGAGTAGAAGCAAAGGTTTCCAAAGGATTCATCTGCAATTGCCCATCTCGTGTGGGTTCAACTGACGTATTCGAAGCTTCCGGAGGCCTACGTCTTTTCCTTTGCGAATAATAGACATGAAATATAAACTTACGCATTTTAAGCTGTATAATATTTGGTGAAAATATACCTATGATTTCAAGTTCTATGAGGTGGTCATTGTGTCATGGGTGTAGGGCCTACATCATGACTTGTACAACAACTCAAAATTTATGAGCCAAATAAATCTCAGTGTAGGTGCTTACTATTTCGAAAATATATCACACGTTTGTGTTGATACAGGTCACTTCACAGAGAGGAGATCGCTTAAATAAAAAAAAGGAAAATAATTCAAGAGCTTACTGAGAGCTACCTCCCCCCCCCCCCCCAACAGACACATAAACTGTACACTTCTATATGAAAGGAAAGCAGAAATTAGAAAAATGACTACTGCATTCACTCACACGCACTCACTCACACGCACATGCACATACACGCACACGCACATACATTCACACACTAGCACATGCACAACCACAGTCTGTTACAGCACATGATATCACGCACCGATGCACCTCATCGTATACACCCCGTGTATACGATGTGCACTGCACTTCCCGTTGCGCCATGATATGCTGCTATCACGTAATGTCACTCATTGTAAATGGATTTTGATTTTGGAATAGATGACCAACAGCTGGTCAACCACACAAGCCAGTACTTCACTATCAATGAATTTAATGTTTTTTTTTTTCAATAAGGCAAATCAGATCTGTGCTAATTTCAGTTTAATCCATCACAATTCAAGAAGCTTAAATAAAAATGTTGAAACGTTTGAACTATTCTTAAGTTCCCTTAATGATTTTCCATTTTCCGTTATAGGAGTTAAAGAAACATGGTTGCACACCAATTCCCCGGACCTATTTGGCATTGAAAATTACAATTTTATTCGTAATGACAGAAAGCGTGGCATAGGAGGTGGGGTTGCCATGTACGTTAATAATCAAATTAAATCTAAAATTCGAACTGAATTGCGTATTCAGGGAGCAGAAAGTTTATTTATTGAAATCAAAAATATTATAGTTGGTACCATTTACCGTCCTCCACAAAACGACATTCAATCTTTTTTTTTTATAACTTCGACCAATGTGTTAATGAAATTCTTGGAAAGAGAAAATAAATTTTTGATGGGAGATTACAATACAGATTTATTACAACCCACCCATTTCCATGACATATTGCTTTCCAACTCACTGCATCCCCACATCAATAAACCCACCAGAATAAACAACACTACCCATAGGAAAACATTAATAGATAATAAACTGTCTAACGTTATAACTGAAACCTGCATTACAACCCACCCATTTCCATGACATATTGCTTTCCAACTCACTGCATCCCCACATCAATAAACCCACCAGAATAAACAACACTACCCATAGGAAAACATTAATAGATAATAAACTGTCTAACGTTATAACTGAAACCTGCATGAACGGCATTCTTTATTCAGATATATCTGATCACCTACCGATTTTTATGATTAATGATAAATCTGTAACGGCCCCAATACGCCGCCAACCCAAACAATACTTGAAAATGCATAGAAATGAAACGCCACAAAATATTGATTCATTGAATCAAGACTTATTCGAAGAACAATGGAATGACATCTTTGAACTCCATTTAGATTATTATGATAAACATATTCCTTTAACTCCCAAAAGAAATGGAAGGAAACGAGCTCGGCAACTCTGGATTACTCAAGGCCCTATACATCACATTCTAACTCGAAATCGTCTTTACAAAGTATCTCTGAGAAAACCTACACCTGAAAACGTTAAAAGGTATAAAACATATATAAACAAATTAACTACCTTGATTCGAGTTTCACGTAAATCATATATTTCAAATAAACTCGAATCTAATAAGGACGATAAAAGTGCTCTTTGGCGGACCGTTAATGAAATACTTAAAAAGAAACCTACGGAATGTCCCGATAGCACTACTCATAATGATAATGTTATCATAAATCCTGACCAAATTGCAAATATCTTTGACAATTTCTTTGTCAATGTTGGTCCTTCTCTAGCAGCATCTATTCCCATTAATGACTCATTCAAAATCGCAAAAGTTATCCCCATCTATAAAAGAGAAGATCCATCGATGGTGAAAGATTATAGACCCATCTCATTGCTACCTGCAATATCGAAAATTTTAGAAAAAGTAGTTTACAAGTGTCTTTACTCGTTCATGATTGAACATGAAATATTAAATGCGAATCAGTTTCGTTTTAGGAAAGGGTTTTCTACCGACTATGCTATAATAAAATCTGTCGACAATATTATTGATGCGCCTACAAAAAAAGGAGCACATAATTTGAGTCTTTACGGATCTTAGTAAAGCATTTGACACTATTGATCATGACATTCTATTTGAAAAATTACATAATTATGGCGTGAGAGGGAGTACTTTGTCATGGTTCAGCAGAAGTCATCGAAAATAATATGTTGCATTCAAATCCAGTCACTCATCATATTCTAACGTGTCGTGTGGTGTCCCTCAGGGATATATCCTAGGGGCCCCTACTTTTTTTGATTAACAGTAATGATATTATCGATTCCTCTCCGCGTTTAAACTTCATCTTATTTGCAGACGACACCAACGTTTTTTGTTCCCACAAGGACATTGTAACACTCGTTGATACATTAAATATGGAATTAAGCAACATCTCGAAATGGTTTAGAAGTAACAAGCTTTCAATGAATATTGATAAGACATGTTTTATACACTTTCATACGCTTCAATCCCAACCCACCCTTTCTCAAAGTATTTTTCATTGATGATATAAATATTGTTGAGAAACATTCAACCAAGTTCCTAGGAGTGACGCTAGATAGCAATCTAACTTGGAATACTCGTGTTCAGAATATTACAACAGCAATATCTAAAGCAACTGGTGTTTTAGGGAGAATAAAATATTTAATGAACGATCGAACTTTAATAATGTTATATAATATCTTATTTTTACCATAATATTTATGTAATGTACTGCAATATTGTATGGGGCAACTGTAGCAAAACTAAATTGAACACAATTTTTCTTCTCCAGAAAAAGGCTCTTCGTATATGCCAACATTCAAATTTCTTGGCTCACACTGATCCCATATTTTATGGCCTAAAAACTCTAAAGGCCCATGATATACATTTATACCTAACTGCCATATTTATGTATAAGCACACTCGAAATTTATTACCATTTTTTCATAATGCCCTGGTAACCAATGGCCATATTCACTCATACCCTACCCGTCTTTCCCATGATTTTCA
The DNA here is from genome assembly GCF_964275005.1 of Diadema setosum. NCBI lineage: Eukaryota > Metazoa > Echinodermata > Echinoidea > Diadematoida > Diadematidae > Diadema > Diadema setosum. The sequence goes on along the minus strand of NC_092691.1, from coordinate 8,826,325 downwards.
TTTAAGTAATCCAAAGCTTTTACTTGCTCAAAAGTCGATCAGACATCACGGTCCGGATACATGGAACACTCTTCCTGAGGAGTTGAAACAATATGCCTCCTTGTTTTCATTCAAAGCAAACTTAAAGAAGCACATTTTATTACAGTATACTTCAAATACGAACTAAAAACAAATAATTTACGACTTATGTTGGTCTCCCGATAGCAACATCGCATATCGTTTCCTCTTCCAGCAAACCAATTCTATTATGATTCTAAATTCTAGCCTATCTGCCCTTGTGCACTTTCAAGCACTTGCACGCACATTCACCACCATCACACGCCAGAGTTTATTTTCCCCTGCTATCTTCGCAGCAGAATTTGTATTGTTACGAATCTAGTACGTTCCTACCTTCTCCTCGGGCCGGCCATTTTTTCAAGCAATGCTTACAATGGCGGCCCTCTGCATAATCGCTTCTTAACTACAATAAGCTTGTTATTGTAATCCCTGCTGCATAGACATGCATACTGTATATTATATAATTAATTTCCTATTATATCGTTGTTTACGCAAGTCAAACGACTCTGTTTTAAATTTACTTTGTATATTTCCCACATGTTCATTATTATATAACTTATTTATATTGATTTTGCAGAAAATAAAGTACTTATCAAACTAAACAAACTCACGTTTTATTAGAACGATTACACCGAGCCATCATGAACAGACCGGCAAACAGTACGAGGATGATACACAGAAGGATTCCCAGGATCAATGATAAAACAGTAACATTTATCTGATGAACCCTGGGAACTAAAGGAAAATAAATAAAAATAACCTTCGTTATTCAGTCGTGGGAAATAATACGTGTTAGAACGTATGGCATCTCCTAAAAACAATATGTACTTTTATGTTTTTCCATAATGTCTCAATACGATAATGTCGTCACATATCAAAATAAAAGAAATAGTGAAGGGACTCGGTAATCACTGGTGGAGTCAAGATTACTTTTCGTAGTCTTCATTCAATTCTATAATCATATCACACCTATTGTTTCAAATTGCATAAAGCAGTTAGGATTATATTTCCAAGACAGCACAAAACCACGTAAAAAAAGAAGAAAAGAATATCATTGCGAAAACCTGATCTAATCGTTAACATTCTACAGGTTATCTGTATCAAACAAAATTAATGACGAGCTGCTTCATTGTTTGGTGATATGCGCCACTAGTTTAAGACCTACCACAGGTCATGATTCGCACCAAACACGGCCACTAGATAGACAGTTTTGAGGGGTAAACAAGGACTCTGGTTATTTCATCATACAAACCGAACAGGAAAATAATAGGTCAATTCAACATGGCATAGTAATATATGTATGCTGTCATAAGTCGGAAAGTCCAAATTCCCGAATCACTTATTTGCAAATTCGAAGATGCTGTATTGTATGTAGATTTACACGCATTATCCAAGAAAGAAAGAAAGAAAACTATTCCACAGCTCTTTCAGAAAATGTCTTATATGATATGTGCTTAATTACTTGTTAACTGTAGGTTAACTACAAACGTCAACTTTAAAGGGATCGTATAGCTTTGGTTGAGACCTAATTTCAGGTTTCTAACATTTTTTGGTTAGATAATGAGAAACCTCTAATGGAATATGAAAGAGCATGTAATTCAATGAAGAATGCAACGTTTATTTGATGAAAATTGGTTTTGAAATGGCTGAGATATCCAAAACAGAGCGATTCTAATAAAGTGTGGGACCCACCTCTTATTATGATCGCTTTGTTTTACTTTCTTTTTGGATGTTTTAGTCATTCCAACCCCGATTTTCATTAAATAAGCTTTGAATTCCTCTTAAAATGGTATCCGCTGTACTATTTCATAAGTGTTTTCTTGTTATCTCGCAAAAAGTTAAAAGCCCAGTTCTCATCTCCACCAATATTGTACTATCCCTTTTACACGGGCAGCCTCGAGTGCGACATGTAGGCCTATTAACCTAGCATGCCTAAAAAGAAAGGTGAAGCAAAGATTTTTCTTGTGTATTATGTTTTTTTGTGTGTGTGTTTTTGTTTGGAAGACAAAGCCAATTAGAATGAAATTTATGAAGTCGTCACAAAATTATGCTTTCAAGTAACCATCGACGGCACACAGAGAAATGGACGAGGCGAAATAAGGAACTGAAACTGCTAATTTCATTCGGACACGAATCTCACCTGAAGAAGATGCGCCGATAGTCTGCTTCAATGTAGTCAATCCTTGAGTGGCCCGAGGATGAATGTCACCTATTATTGTGCCTATAGACAGAAGTAAGACAGCTGGTGAATTGATTGTAAGTGAACACTTTTCACAGTATTCTTCTGTTCAAAGTCCCTTGTTTGTCTGTTGAACCCCCACCATGATACCCCTAACAGGTAATAATAATGGGTACGACAGTGTTGTTATGCCCACCTCGTGGTAACTGTCAAGATGATCGAAAGGACTTCGGTTTTGATGGTTTTTTGTTTGTTTGTTTGTTTTATGACGAATGGCAGACAACCGGTGTCTTTCTTAAAGGTATTATTTACCATTTGCAGATGAAACAAAAACCCATCTTTAGTGATTCCAAAATAGTTCTAAAATGTGAGTTAGGAAAGGAAACAATAATGTTAAAATTTTATTCATTATGATCGATGTTTAGTGTTGCTAAATATACAAAATGTAAACAATAGCTATAATGAGATTTTTTTCTAAAATCAAAACGTCTATATATATGGTTTTAATAGTGAGGAAAATAGTGACATTTCCTTATATTTTGGACTAAAACGTCTATATTTATGGTTAGTGAGAATAGTGAAATCTCCTTATATCTTAGGCTTTAGAGCGATTTCTTTTTATGATATAGCATGTTTTGTGATACGACTTGAATACCTACACATGTTAATATGCATCAATGTGATAAGTCGAAACATTTTTTTTTTAAATCACTGTTCCCGATGGAAAACTGTGCCTTTAATTTCTTATGTTCAATATTTTCAAAATTGTAATAATCACGGACAAATTGAATGCCATGCTATTGGGAAAAACTGAAAAATAAATGAATAACACACACATAATTACAAGGAACTTAGGAATTACTCACTTGCAGTACATTTCCTGCTTTCTGCGGTCGTGTTTATATCTACATCTTGCCATTGTTTGTCTACAGTGAAATGTAGAAATGCATATCATGAAAGGCAATGCCACAGAAAAGAACTGCATGTTCCCTAGCAACACAATTATCATGATTGTCGTGTATCTCCGACCCTAAATTGTGGGGATTGAACCTCCCTAGTAATTGTTATGAAGAGATTATTAGATTAAGAGTTTGAAGGACAATTAAGATAATTAGGTCAAGACAGTCAAACACAGGATATGATAACATAAAATATCACTGGTTCCGTTAAATTGAGTTGTCCATTTTTGCGTGTTTTTCGCACACTGTCTGCCTTATCAATACAAACATAGTAGACAAGCCTCAAACTAACAGTTTGGTTTTTTTTTTGTTTTTTTTTGTTTTGTTTTGTTTTTTACAAACACGTTTTTATTCTGCTGTCAAGATCAAAATAGCCGAGACTTCACTGTCTCTTTTTTTCTTCTGAAAATACGAATGCACAGAAATCAGCCTTATCAACCAAATATGCGTACATTTCTATGGTAGAAAATTGGCGGGTGCGATTTTTGTAAGGGATACTATATGAAGTCAAAATATTTGTAGTACGGACTTGCCGTTTGTGGAATTTATCAATGGCCGGCACGATGGGATTGATGAGTTCCAGACCGGGTAGTAGGTTGACCATCCGGGTTGACTCAAACACTGCAGCGTCGCGTTTCCCTCGATTACGAATCCATCGCCACAGGTGAGAGTTATTGTGGATCCGTAGCCCGTCATATTAGAGTCCCAGTAACCATTAGACACATTACCGAGATGATCACAAAACCCGGAGGGAACTACAATGTATCCGTAACAATAAAAAAACAACAACACAGAACTAAACATTTGTAATAAGAGAAGGATATTGAAGCATACACCTTTGTTCATGGAGCCATCTTGAAAGCTACGTTGGAACAAAAAAAAAAAGTACAGGCGATTGCCACCAAACTTTTCAGAATTGCACACACACACACACACACACACTCAAATTTGGAAAGTCGAAGAATTGTTTTTTTTTTTCATTATTGTTTATTACCTATCCCAGGCATGGGCGACAGAAAGTGATATACTGGTCACTCTGGTATCGTTAATCCTAAATTATATCTTAGATTACGTATCTATTATGTACACTTATATTGATGAGCTGATTGGGTGATTACATTGCATATACATTGATTAGAAATGCAGCAGCATGATGGAAATGTGAGAAATGTGAAAAATCCATATGAAAAATTTATATCATGAAAGCAAATTTCACTCTGATATGTTTTCCACAACATTTTCGGTTACATGCAATAACAAATCGCGGAGAGTTGCTCAAACGACACTAGCGAAGCGACTTAAAAAGCATATAACACATTTTGATATAATTATATATATATATATATATATATATATATATATATATATATAGGTGTATATAAGCATACTATGCATCCATTCCATCTGTTCCTCACACTAGCCTTGCATGTGGCGAAAAAAGTCACTGTATTTGTTTGTTTTTAATATGACCGTTTTGAAAAGTTCTTACATCAGGGATATCACAAACTGTTATACACGTTCCTCAAATTTAAAAAAGACGGGGGAGAACAAGGTCAGACAGAGAAAAATGCTTCTATGACAACTACAAAAAAGGCAATTGTTTTATTTTCTTCTCGCAAGTCCAATATCAACACTCAGGAAAAAAAAAAGTAAACACTTTTTCAAGTTCATCTTTCTCATAGATTATTTGATTAATATTAATGTTTTAAATATAATGTTAACTGTAATTTATTGGCTTTCAACCTTGTAGGCCAATAAAAAGATAAGCTTTACACATTCGTTTTCACTTCCAAGGCACAAAAGAAACATTGCAAAAATGGACAATGTGTTATTCAAGCATGTGCTATTCCATATAACAATGAAACAAGAGACAGATTCAACACAATAAGAAATGCCAATTAATTTGCAAAAATCAACCCATGATCTCTATAAATGTCTCTGTAACCCTCCAAAGGTAGGGAAAGGCAAAAAAAAAAATAATAATAATGGAGAAAAATGAAGAATCTTCTGTCAAATCCATATACAAAAGACATAAGAGAAGAAACAATGGTAACAAAGATGGTAAAAATTTGAATGTTATTCCAAATTAAGAAAATTTGAAATAAGATTTGGTTATTTGATTTGTCTCATGAATTCTTAAATTCCTTAATTAAGGAAGGGAAATGAAGAATTTTTTTTGTCAATTCTATCCCCTTTGTGGCTTACTCCCTATGTTATTTAAACTTTGAGGTGACAGAAAAGTTATCATGTTCCCCCTTCAGTTTCCCCTACTATGTTTTGTTAGATAATAAAAGATAAACAAGGGAACAAAAACTTATTTCCGCTATTTCATTCGTGACTGTCATTGCGTTAAATTGGTCTTTTGTTATCATTGCTACGTTGAAGGTCATTTGTATATTAATTTCAATATATCAATTTCTGCAATTTTTACTTTTGTGCCTTGGAAGAAAAAAAATGAATGTGTGCACTCATGCGTAAAATTTCCCTCAGTATAGACCTTAGCAGGCTGATAGCCAATTAACTAACCTTTGATATGGTACATGACACAATGATTTTTATCGAAATCTTCTATGAAAAATATGAACTGGAAAAAGTTTACTTTCTTTCATATAAATTGAAAAAAATAATGGTTTTAATCGCATCAACACTGTAGTATGGCCATTTGAACGATGAAGAACGAAGCTTATGTTGACTGACTTCCTGAAACCGTAACGTTTAATATCGATATTCACATATTTTGTTATTCCACTGTAATGTAATTCGATTTTACAAGATATAAAATTCTCGATTTTGAACAGAGATCTGCGTTTTATCCTGATCACTGTGGGGACTTTTCCCTACACGACTGGAAGACCGAGAATACGCGGAAGCAATCAGCTGTGACGTGGGGACAACATCGCTGATTGGCTGGCTGGCTGGCTGGCTCCCTCCTGCCCAGCATCGGGACCGAACGTTATTTTGGCCGAGTACCGTACTCGATTTCCTCAGGACGGGACGGGACGTTTCTCGGATTTGATCATGCGCAGAACGCAAATTTTGCACACGGCACGCTCAACTGCGTCGTGTTGCGAAAACTCCCTACTACCGTAATTTGCAGTCACACCAACTATGAGGTGTTTCCCTTTTCCTTCTTTCTTTTTGTCTTTACTGGTATGTCCATTTTTTTTTAAGGGTAACGTGGTTTCGGTGCATACGATGGATACAATGTATGAATAGTTATTATGCAAGCTTCATTCAAATGTTCAGTCGTTTTTTACTTACAATATTTAAAGGGTCATTCTAAACAATCTATATTATTTCACATCATGTAAATCGATAGGGCCATACGTGTATATATTTATGGAATCCTGTTGTGGGACTTTAGAAGATTAACCAATATTCAAATTCTATTGTTCGCTTAATTTTTCATCTGAAAAGATGACTGAATATCCCATATTATTCCGAAATGTTAACAACGTCGGAATTTCTGAGCTTGGGTATTCGTTTCAAGTTTATCGTGTCACTGTCGGCAACCAGGGACAGCCTGATGGTAGAGTCGCTGCCCGGAAAGCAGTAGATGGAAAGTTCGAGTTCCATGGTTTCTTTTTTCCGACATGTTTGTTAAATTAGTTATAGATGATCAGTTGTGATCTTACAAGTTCCATTTGTACAGGGAGACAAATTGAAAAAGAAAATCACACCTGAACCAATAATGATTTCCTTGTTCCATTAATACTAAATTTTAAAAATTATCCCAAAGTCTCCTTTATCTCACCTTCGCATTTCAGCTTCACAGCCTCGTTTTTGGGACAATCTGTTCTCGTCGAGGAACACTTCGTTATAATACGTGTATAGTCCCGTGTATGACCTGTGCAATATCATTTCAACAAAAAATGCAAAGGTTTTGTTATTTCACTCTGCACGGATAATATTTATGATAACCAGAATTCATCTTTTGATGAAGACTAGGAGAAAAGTCTCAAACATACTTTTTTTTTTTTATTCTCGTTAAGTCAGGAGATTGTGGAGAAAAGTACCCGAATTAAACGATGGTAATAGACCTCCTTTACGAACTTTCACACAAAATTTTCGACTTTGAATCCCTTTCAGGTGTATTACAAAACACGACATTAGGATCCTACCTATATCTTCTAAGCATCTTGGGATTGAAAGCTATCTATTCTTTGTAACGAAATAACTGCACACATACATTTTGGTAAAATCGACATGCTCAGTACTGCTGGAGTCACCTTTAGGACATGACAGCCGTTGAGTCCCGTTCCGTGCTGCTGTAGTAGGTAATGTCTGTGGCGAGTACCCCTTTGCTGCTTGGAAGCCGAGATCTTCACAAACCACTTTAGCAGCTATGGCGTTAAATCCATCATAGCACACATATCTGTCTGGTTCCAGGACCACCAAGCCATCATGGGGAGAGGGTCCCTCAACCAGTTTGACGGATGGTGCTTCGTATAGACAGATGGAAAGATTTATATGTATATATATATATATATATATATATATATATATATATTTTTTTACTGGATCGTTTGATTTTGAAGATATAAGGATGGAATACATTGATTATAATGAGCCAATTGAATAGTGCTAAAATATAAAATCCTCTTGAAATATGTCTACATCTCTTCTATAAAGACTATCTAGGTTCACTCTTTACCATAGGATGTGATTTGATTAAATCATCTGGGGTTTTTACCATTAAAAAATACTAGTAGTAGAATTGACGTCTTGCATTAAGCGGACGCATTCACTGAAGGTAGTGGACTAGTAGAAATGAATGATTACCAAACAAACAAATAAACACAACAGAGTGTTTTGTCGTTGCCTCTATTGTGTATATATCTGTCATGTTTTAGCTGTGTTAGAAGTGGCTTATTTCCCATTTCTATCAATCGAATAGCAAACTCAGTGAAAAGAGGGCAACATCGTGTTTGTGTGTTTTTATGATATGTATAGAAGGACAGGAGATTCATGAAATACGCGGACAAGCATTAATGAAGGAATTGAAAACCGAGTTTCAGGCTATAGTTACCTAAAAGTCGAGGGGGGAAAAATAACTTCGCAACATAATATGTCATCGGGATATATTGACAATCAAAAATGTTAATACATTGTAGTGAATAATTATGACACACACGACAGACGAAAAGAAACAAAACTTAATGGATTATTATGATCATGCAGTCAACCAAGTTATTCACTAGCTCGGATTTTTAATGCGCAAAGCGATAACAATATTGAACAATTCGTTGGTTTGTATATAAACTTCTTTCTTTTCAAAGTCTGTACTAAGAGATACAGGAAATGTGGAATACATTTATAAGTAGGCACATCATTCAATTTAATTCCCCTTTCATTTAGTTGCTCCCTCTGTTTATTTTAGTTTCTATATACATCAAGGGATATAACTGTATTAAATTGTGTCATTATATATTATTTCATTATTCTTGATAGCTACTATGCCGTAACCTCGACCACAATTCACTCAAATTGTCGAAAAAACAAACAAACATACGCCTACTCATCAATCCTCAGTGGATCCGGTTAATCGTGAAGGTCTTTTGTTTTACCTGGTATAGAAGTCAAAGAATGAAGAAATGTTGTTTCCACTTGATGTTTGCTCATTATGAATAATAACAGATGTCACAATCGTACTTACCATTGAAACACTTCACGTTCAGCGTAAAGTACATTGGGTAGATATTATATATGCCATATCCGAAGCTTCATCCGATGGGTCATTGATAAAAAGGGGGAAGACTGATGGTGATTCCGAATGAGAATCATAGACGTTTTGTTTGCTTTTTCGTCTTGAAAGAAAACTCCCATTAACTCGCTGATCGTATACTCAATCTCACAAAGAATTCGTCGTCCACGAGGTGCCTGTATAATCCAGTTATTGTTGGCGACGCACTTTTCATCGCATGATATCACGCGTTTCTGCGGTTTCCCCGAACAATTCAGTGCCAAATCTGCGGGATATAAAATGAAGAAAAAGGAGCTTATATAACAATCTATCCATTGATCCATGAAATTATATCGCTTGGAAGACTGGAAGGATTTATCTCAGATCTCGTATGAAATAAAGCATTGACGAGTTTAATAGCTCTAAACAATTATGACTTACAAAGATCAGAGATTACATTGGTTGTAAGAAAAACAATCTGTCACAACTCATGGTTAATAAGAATAATAATTATCAAATAGCATTTGATCAAAACAGCTAGATACTAAAATAAAAAATAAAAAAAGATCTAAATAAACTGTTTCGATGTTCTTGCAAGTACCGTAAGTATTATACGAGAAATACATGAGACAGTAATTTTAGAACGAAGTATGAAAAAGATACTAACACGGCGTATTTGCTTCCTGAGCTGAGGAAGTCAGAATCGGACTAGAAAAGATAAGAACAACCAAACACCATGCCAGGTATGCCATTTTTCCTCCGATCGAGAAAACTTATACCAGTAATTACTCATAAGCCTTGGATAATTCTTGTTCGATGAAAAATGTCACTGGCAAAGGAAAGACACAGATATACTTCAGTTAGCCTGCAGTATAGTCGTGCGCTATACCTCCGCAATGCGACTTTGTCATGAATGAAAGAAGCCCCGCACTGCGCGTGCTAGCACTGCGCAACTTCACAGCCACTCCCTACTCACATGCGCAAAAAAGCAAACGAAAAAATGCGTAAGACAGAAAAAAAAAAGTCTACTGACCTATCAGTGTATTGCACTGCGATGTTTCACAACTTGTGTAAGACTTTCAAGGAAGTGAGAAAAAAAAGAAATATCATGTACATACACCACTTGGCAATGTCAATCATTATTTTATTCTTTTGGATTACTGACAATTATGGTGACGAACATCATTGCAAAGCAATGTCTCGAACTTATTTTCAGGCTTTTACGAAAGCGATACAACACAATGTACGACTCCACTCAAGAGTGTCATTGATTGATCAGCGATTCAATTGCTGGATTTGTTTGAAAGAAGATAAAAGCCTATTCTGTTTGTCATAGTCCGATCTGTATACAAATATGTTAAGTTACTTTCTACAGTTTGCGACTATCTTTGGTTTGGGTGTTGTAATTCATTCTGTTCAGATGTAATATGTCATAATGGTTCCTGACATTTGCCTAACACTGGAAGACGAATATATTTCTGAATCTAATTTTTCAGTTAATTTCAAATTTTCTCCAAATCAATCTAACGTTTCGACCAGTCAATATCATCCGAAACGCGATTGAAAAAATGCGTTCAGATTCGTCTTTGGCCGCTCATGCAAAACAAAAAACTCATCAAATTGCAACTTGCCCCAATCATTTATTTCATATTATTTCATATTATTTCATTTGGGACGAAAGTATACGATATGAAATTTGCATATAAACAAAGTAAATTATGATAATACTTTTGCATATCTAAATGAGAATCAAATGCACGTCATTTGTTTGCAATGAGACAAAACATACTTTTAGATACTTTTAGATTTGACACTTCCAATTATGAGGAACGGTATTCTTTAATAGTTATTCTAATATCTCCGTTCATTTGGTCATTCAACTCCTTAATGAGCAAGCAAATTTTGAATAACTTACTGTACTGAGCTAAAAATAAGAATATGAGGTTCGTGTCAGGTAGAAAGTCAAAATGAGGAGATGATTGGGGGACTCTTTAGTTCAGGTCAATTCTTGGCCCTTGTGATTTTATGCTCCTTATTTTAGCAAATATAATGAAACATTCTCCTTCTTTTGCTGTTAATGTGGGAAAATACAGGAAATCTGAGCTGTGCTATACAAGTGGTGTTTTGATTTCCTAAAGGGGTTTATGCCCCTGTTCACCTGTTATTTGCCATTAATTAGACATTGTGACGGAGAACCGTGATGTGCCTTGGTGAAACCAGGGTGGGATGGAATAAAAGTGTCCATTCGGGACAGGAGAGTTGGAGTTGGCAAACATGGCGTGAACAGTTGCAGTCATTCGGTGCTGATCCAAGAATGTTTTGTCGGTGTATGACAGATGTTATGTCGGTGCTGACGGGTGTTCTGTTGGTGCATGACATGTGGGGAACATGTCCGGGAAATGAACATACAAACAGGCCGTGTTTTGGTAGTATTTCGGTGTTTGGTACATCGTTGTAAGTATTGATGCCCGCTGGAAGCATGTGTTGTAGTGTTCGCACTCATGTGAGATGTGTATAGCGAACGTAACAGTGTCGTTCGTTCGTAGCGGTATTGTATACTGCGTGACATTGCACGGTATGTGTAATGGGGCTGCGTTAGCAGTGGTTGTGAATGGAAGTGCGATTCGCGAAGCGATGCGATGAGTATGTTTTGCGCACTTGTACTGGTCTTCTCGCTAGCTGAATACCAGGGTTGCAGCATTGATTGCTGGAAAGGAAGGGTACGTATTACCGTTTCCGTTATGTCATTTTATCAGATTAGTGTGTCACTTTCTGGTTATTTGGATTAGCATCGTTAGATGTGGCTTTACGAGGAAATTGGCCTCGAGATATACGAGTGTTTGTCAGGTCTGAATTACTTAGACTATTCTCGTAGTTCGGTACGCAGTGGAGTGTACTGTAGGAAGTTGCGTTAGCGACGTAGTCTTGAAATCTAGTCGGAAAGCTAGATGTGAACAATCATGGCAGCCAAGTTCGATGCTGCAGAGTTTGTGAAAGACGTCACTCTTGGTAGATTGAGAGGGTTAGTGAAAGCCCAATTGATTGAGGTTGCAACTCATGTAGATGCTGATATCAGAGAATGTAGTCGAAAGAAAGAAATCTTTGCAGTTCTGGTGAAGAAGCTTGAACTGGGTGGTGTAGAATATGAACACACAGACCAGAGTGAGAGTACAGATGAGATTGAGAGCGCAGGTAGAAAAAGTGCTCGAAGTACTACTACTAGACCTAGTGAGATGAGGGTAGATTCCACACAACTAGAACTGGCAAGATTGGAGTTAGAAAAAGAAAAAATGAAGGCAGAAAATCTGAGGCTTGAACAAGAGTTAATGCGACGTCAAATTGAGTTGACTCAGGCACAGGCCAGTAGCGTCCCAGGGGATAGGCCTAATGTTACTATGTCGAGACCAAAGACGCCCGACATTGCAAAAATGGCAAACACAGTCCCCCGCTTTGATGAAGAGGATGTAGACTCTTTCTTTTTCTCCTTTGAGAGAATAGCCAGGACTTTGGAGTGGGAGAAGAAATATTGGTCCATGATAGTACAACAAAAGCTCACAGGCAAGGCACATTCAGTAGTGTCTGCTCTCTCGGATGAGGAGGCAAATAACTATGACACAGTTAAGGAAGCAATCCTTCTTGCCTATCAGTTAGTCCCAGAAGCCTACAGGCAAAAGTTTCGAGGATATAGGAGAGGTTCGAGACAGACCTACGTAGAGTTTCAGAGAGAAAAAGAAATTCTGTTTGATCGATGGGTTCGATCAATGAAAGTAGATCTCACTTATGACAATTTGAGAGAGATAGTGTTGATGGAGGAGTTCAAGAAATCGACACCTCCAGATTTGAGAACATATTTGGAAGATCGAAGAGTACATGATGTAAAGAGTGCAGCAGTCACCGCTGACCAGTATGAGTTGACACATAAAGTGAAAACAAAAAGTCCTGAGGGAAAGAGGAAGTTTGATCAGTCGAGAAATCATGACACTCAAAAGTGGCACGGTAGTCATAGTGAACGCAGGGATAAAGTAAAGACTGAATCACAGATAGAGCGCCCAAAATCGCCACGGCCTCAATACAAAGAAGTGAGATGCTTTTTCTGTGGAAAAACAGGTCACATTAAGTCTGAATGTAGGCGATTGCTGGAACAAAATGAAGCAAAAGAAAAACAAAAGCAAAGAGCAACACATGGTTTAGTCCATGCAGACACACGTCCACAGAACAGTTCAGATGCTGAAACAAAAGAGAAACAGTACCAAGCAGCCACCAATGGTTTTGTTAGGTCAAGTGTAAGTGATGAACAGCGTCATCCAAATGTGCTAAAGCAGTGTCTCAAAAATGACAGATACATGTTCAAGTGGTCGTGTGGATGAAAAGTACAAGGACTTCATTTCCAAGGGTACAGTAACCATTGCTGAATTTAGAGTACCGGTTGTCATCCTTCGTGATACTGGAGCTACACAGTCCCTCATGGTAGGAGATGTAAAGAGTATGCCCATAGACTGTAACATGGGTAGAAAGGTACTGATACATGATGTCAACGGAGGAACACAGGCGGTCCCTCTATTCCGAGTGAATTTGGATAGTGGACTGATTTCAGGGGAAGTGATTGTGGGAATTGTTCCATTTCTCCCTATGGATGGAGTTTCCTTTTTGCTTGGTAATGACCTTGCAGGAGGTCGAGTGAGTGTCCTTCTGGTTGTTTCCGAAGTCCCAGTGTACGAGCAGGAAACTGAAAAACTTGTCGATGAATTTCCAGAAGTATTTCCAACATGTGCTATCACAATGTTTCGAGCAAGTGAAGCAGAGCGTGAGAGAAAGGAGTCTGAAAGTGAAATTTCTCTTGGTGACACATTCTTTGGAAAGGTGACTAGTGAAGGTGAAAGAGAACAAAGTTGGGAGGAAGGTGTGTTCAGTCAGCCGGCTTTAATCAAAGCACAGATGGAAGATGAGGAATTGTTGAAGTTGAGAGAGAGTGCATTGACAGTAGATGAGGCGAAGGGAGTGCCAGAATGTTTCTACATGTATGTAAAGTCTGGTGTTTTGATGAGGAAATGGCGTCCTCCAGATCGTCCCGCAGATGAGGACTGGACGGTTGTCGACCAGATAGTTGTTCCTCCGCCGTATCGAAAGGAAATTCTACGTCTTGCACATGAAATTCCAATGGCCGGACACATGGGTGTCAAGAAGACTTTGTGTAGAATCAGAACTCACTTCTTCTGGCCCAAGATGGGAAAGGATGTGTCTGAATTTTGTCGAACGTGTCATGAATGTCAAGTGGTGGGAAAACCACAACCTGCCATTAGATCTGCGCCGTTGATTCCTATTCCGGCTTTTGAGGAGTTATTTAGCCGTGTGATGGTAGAAGACGTAGGTGCAGTTGTGAGTGAGAGTGTCCTACACAGTGCTGAGAAAAGTGCAGAAGAGTTTGAATCTGATGCTCCAGATTCTCAGAGTGTGAGTTTCAAGTCAGGAATGATTCCGCGAGTAGAGAACTCAAAGGCACTAGAAAATTCAGAGTTACTGCTCAGCCATTTGTCTGATTCGGAGAGGCAAGATGTTGTCGACATCTTCCAGGAATTTCCGGAGGTTTGCAGTGATAAATTGGGCTGTGCGAAAGACACTGTTCATACGGTTGATGTTGATGGAAATACACCCATAAAGCAGCATCCATATCGGATTCATCCTGCTAAGAGAGAACAGGTTGATAGCGAGATAGATTTCATGCTTGCAAATGGAATCATAGAGCCCAGTAATTCAAACTGGAGTTCCCCAGTAGTGCTAGTCCCAAAGTCAGACGGAACGTCCAGGTTTTGTATAGATTACAGGAAGGTCAATACCATAACCAAGACTGATTCGTTTCCGCTTCCTTTGATTGAGGAATGTATTGATCGGGTAGGAAGTGCTGAGTATGTCAGCAAATTGGATTTGATGAAAGGGTATTGGCAGGTGCCATTAGACAAGGATGCCAGAGAGATCTCGGCGTTTGTCACGCCATCCGGGTTATACCAGTGTCGTGTCATGCCCTTCGGGATGAAAAATTCCCCCGCAACTTTTCAACGGATGATGAATCGAGTTATTGCTGGTCATGATAACTGTGTTGTCTATATAGACGATGTGTTGGTTTTCAGTAATACGTGGGAGGAGCATGTTGCTCATCTTCGAGAGCTGTTCCAGAGGTTGTCACATGCAGGACTCGTGGTGAATCTGGCCAAATGCGAGTTCGGGAAAGCTTGTGTGACTTACCTATGTCACAAGGTAGGCCGAGGTAGCGTCGCACCACGAGATGCTAAGGTCCGAGCCATCGTGGACTTCCCAGTGCCGTCATCGAAACGGGAGCTTCAGCGCTTCTTGGGAATGTGCGGATTCTACCGGAGATTCGTCCCCAACTTCAGTCACCTGGTGTTGCCCTTGACGGACCTGCTGAAAAGGGGTACAACGTTCCAGTGGTCGGCGAGCTGCCAGGATGCGTTCCAGAAGCTGAAGGCCGTCCTCATGAACGATCCCGTGCTCATCGCACCAAACTTCGAGAGGAGCTTCCAGCTAGCTACGGATGCTAGTGACCGAGGAGTAGGAGCCGTGCTACTTCAGGATGACGACAACGGACACAGCAAACCCGTGTGTTTCTTCTCCAAAAAACTGAATCGCCATCAGCAAAAGTATTCAACTGTGGAGAAGGAATGCCTCAGTGTCGTTCTAGCCGTGCAACATTTCGAAGCGTATTTGGACGGTGGAAGAGACATCGTGGTGTACACTGACCATAACCCATTGACATTCTTAGAACGCTTCAAGCACAAGAATCAGCGTCTCTTCCGTTGGAGTTTGATTCTCCAACCGTACCCACTGAGAATTGTGCACATAGCAGGAAAGGACAACAAATTAGCAGACGCTTTGTCGCGAGTTTGAAACTGTGCGCGCGCTGATAATGTTGCCGAACGATAATTATATCAAATCTACAGTGAAACCTACATCAAGCTGAACATTTCAAACAAGACTCAAAACAGACAAGAAACTGATGTTGATATTTTTTTTGTATATGACAAAGTATACAGGTGTTTATGTATTTTCGTTCAGTTTTCTTCCTTTCCCAAGGATCTGTGAAGGAAGAAATTGTATTTATGTTAATCATGTTTGTTTTAAGCGAAAACAGTATACAGTATGTGAGTGATGCTAGGAAGTATGAGAAAGTACTAGTACACACATCGATATTCTGTCTTTATAAGGAGACATCACTTGAAAAATTTGATGATGTGTTACACGCCAAGCATTGTATGATGTTTTGAAAACCCAACATTACAGGAAGCGCCAGGATACAATATCTGTTGTGTGTAAGATTACGGTGAAAGTTGTGTTTCAGTTGCACACTTCTACATGTATTGTGATTTCATTCAATGTACCAAAGAGTCAAATGATTCAGATTTGTATGTATACCGATACGTTACCGAGTTAATGCTAGCAAATGCAAAAAACAGTATAGCAAAACACAACCGGCCAGTCACAGGAGAACTGTTGATCAAATTTTGAGTTTTATATCAACCGATTTGTGTTAAAACACAAGAATTTGTGTTGTTTTGTATAAATGAAAAAGTGTTGAGTGACAGTGAAGCAAGCCTTACAACGAAGGTGTTTATAGTCGAAAAGTTACATTCATAACTTTCCTCTTGTTGGGGGGAGGTGTGACGGAGAACCGTGATGTGCCTTGGTGAAACCAGGGTGGGATGGAATAAAAGTGTCCATTCGGGACAGGAGAGTTGGAGTTGGCAAACATGGCGTGAACAGTTGCAGTCATTCGGTGCTGATCCAAGAATGTTTTGTCGGTGTATGACAGATGTTATGTCGGTGCTGACGGGTGTTCTGTTGGTGCATGACAGACATTCTAATCATACCTCATAATATCGATACTTTTTTAAAGTGGTGAAGGCAAATGACCCTAATGTCACATGATGGTGGTAATAATTGTGCTGCATTATGGAGATTGGAGACTAATTTTGGTCTAACGGGAACAGTCTTGAGATGGATTGCATCTTACTTACACGACCGCCACCAGATGGTTACAACTGTGAACGGTGCATTTTCTCAGTCGTTCCCTCTTAGACATGGTGTCCCCCAGGGGTCTGTGGTTGGTCCTTTACTATTTCTTCTATACACAGCCCCTCTGTCTTCAGTAATCAACTCTCATAACGATATATTACATGTTATGTATGCCGACGATACTCAAATCTACATAATCATACAACCAAATACCCAAGTCGAAGCACTCTGCAAACTTAGTAGATGCGTTGATGATATCAAGGAATGGTCTCACGATAATTATTTGAAATTGAATTGTGTTAAATCGGAATGTTTATATGTTCATTCTCAGTTCAGGCGGGGTAGCTCTCTAACAGAGTTTTCCTTTGAAGATAGTACTATCCCCATCTCTCAGTCCGTCAGAGATCTCGGAGTTATTGTAGATAAGCATCTGAACTTTCAACAACATATTAAGAATTCATGTCGTTCTGCTGCTTGGGGTATTTGTAAAATTGGTAAAATACGTAAATTATTGGATCAGTCTTCCACGAACGTCTCATTCACGCACTTGTTTCCTCTCATCTTGACTACTGCAATTCCCTTCTTGTTGGTCTCCCTGCTTCAAGTACTGCACCACTTCAAAGAATTCAAAATACAGCTGCTAGGCTTGTGACTGACCCTTACAAAAAGATCTGACCACATTACTCCAGTTCTCCAATCCCTCCACTGGCTCCCCATCCATCAACGTATCACTTTTAAAATCCTCCTTATTGTTTACAAGATATGTAATAATCTTGCCCCATCTTATCTTAAAGATCTAATTTCCTTCCGCTCCTCCACTTCAACCCGTTCTCTTCGTTCTTCCTCCGCTCTCCAATTATCACGTGGTCCCCGCACCTGTACACGTTATGGTGATAGGGCCTTTTCAGTTATTTCCCCACTTTTTTGGAATGAACTCCCTTTTTATATTCGTAACGCTGAAAATGTTGTTAAGTCATTGTTGAAAACTCATCTGTTTACACAACCTTAATTTTGCTGTTGTTGTTGTTGCTGTCGTTATTATACTCTCTTAAAAAAAAATCGAGTGAAAATATTCACTCTTAACAGCTTAAAGGAGTGAATACAAAAAAGAGTGAATTTAGAGTGAAATTTGAGTGAATTTTGAGTGAAAATGTTAATTTTCACTCATTTTGGAGTGACCTCAAGGATCATTCGAAGATTTTGGAGTGATCCCTGAGGTCCCTCTAAAACGAGTGAAAATGAACATTTTCACTCAATATTCACTCCAATTTCACTCTAAATTCACTCTTTTTTGTATTCACTCCTTTAAGAGTGAATATTTTCACTCGATTTTTTTTAGAGAGTAATATGTACATAATGCTGTATTTTGTTCTTACATTACATATATTATTTTTTCCCCGATTTGATGCGCTTAGAAACATCAGTATTAAGCGCTATATAAATGTTATTCATTATCATTATCATTATGTTTAGACCACTTCCAGTTACAGGCATTATTACTGAAACATTCACAGTTTATAGAAGCCTATACAGAATTCATTTGTACTTATGAAATATGAAATATTAAGAGACAAATGTATGTGTTTTTTTATGATAGTGATACTTTAGCTTTATTTTATGATTTATGATATATGTATATACATGTAAACATTCTAAGAGAATTCATGTGACATATTCTTGTCTCAATAAAAGAAATACTGCAGTTAAGGAAACATGATTTTTGTCTTCTGTTCCTATTAAGATAACTTTTAACCCCTGTCTGCCTGTTTTCTTGCTACTCTTTTTGCTGCTTCTTTGCAAAAATAGACAGCAATAGACATAAATTCTTCCAAAAGTAAGTGAGATCAGTAAAGTGTTTGATAAATTGATGCAGCAAACTGAGTCATAATAAGATTTAGTTTTGTTCTATATATGTGTGTGTGTGTGTGTGTGTGTGTGTGTATGTATGTGTGTGTGTGCTGCGTGCACATTGTGTGTTAAAAAAACAGTACATCTAAATTCATGTGCTTCATAGAGATGCAAGAACTGGCACAAAAGGCATCATTGCCAGGATAATAACAGAGAAAACAGGAAATTGTCACAAGTGTGGGCTGGGGGAACGAACCAAGGCCTATTTACGGCCTATATCCCAAACATTTTTTTAATGTTATTCTTAGTACAGGAAAGCAATTAAAAGTTACAAGAAAGACAACACAAAGGTATGGATTTTGAGTAACCAAAGAGATTACACTCTTTATGAGCATAACCCAAATGCGCCTGATGAAACTGCGCATGGCGTACATCAGCTAACTCGACCACTCCTTGAGTGAGCCTATACAATGTACGAGTGGAAACTAAATGCTCCTACAAACAGAATTGCTTTGTGACGCACGCTGAATTTACAGAAAGTGATACCACAGGATTTTGAGCAACCATTTTAGAATGAATTACACAGGCAAGATGACAATGCATTGTCGACAGCTATTGGTAGATACATATTCTTCCCCCGGATTCTTCCCCGTTACTTTCACATCAATAAAAATGGTAAACGGGTTGATTGCAATTACAGTATAATTATGATTTATCTATGCTTTTATATCCCTACCCTATTATGGCTGCTCTTCCTTAATAAACTGTCTTTCGGATTTTCGGTTTTGTTTCACTGATATAATCAATTTCTCTTGTTCGTCTAAAAGATCTTGCAGAAGATATTACAACTTTTATTGTCCTGTGCAAAATACTTTCACTTTATCCGTTACTCTGATGATAGTTAATTCCTGTATTTTAGTTTGAAATACCGCGTATGGGATTCTTTTTTGTCATTCCTCCTACATACATCGTATCATTTAGTATGAAGTGTGTAGAGAAATCCACAAATGAAATTCTTCAGTACTTTTACTCCTCGAATGACTCTGTGATACATTTCTGTCTTTTCGCTGACTAGTACGCGTGGACCCCGTAGCCATGTCAACCTGCTGATAGGATCCTAGTTCAGTGTGAAGATGGATGGGAAGGTTGTGAAGGGTTGAATTTTACCCTCTATACTCCAATCAGAAAATGTTCGACATTTCCTGGAGTTTGCAGTTTGTTTGTTTGTTGTTGTTGTTTTTTACTCGACCCGAAATGTTTACTTTACGTGTTCATGTTATCAGCGCGCCGGAAGCAATTTTGGATTGGGGGGGGGGGGGCAAATATTGGAGGGGGCTCACGATAGACCATACATATGTTACACAATATATACACACACACACACACACACACACACACACACACACACACACACACACATTTGTACGCTTGTACGTGTGTGCGTGCGCTGTCAGTCTGGGACTACAATACATAACGGAATGTAATATATTCCACAGCGCAGTCATTAAGCAACATTGTAAGTTTTCCTTACATGGATTATGGAATGACGGTGTGAAACGACAAGCACTGTCAGCAACATCAGGAGAATTGCATAACAATGAAATGCGAGCGAGGGGAGCGAGCGAGCTTGAAAATGTTGACATTTTTGTTTACAGTCCCCAAACTGCCGTTTGTAGCTATATCTTTCGCTTTGGAAATTAAGGGGGGCGCACCGGGCGCAACTGCTGGCAATTACTGGCAGCAACATTAGGAGAATGGCATAACGATTCAATGCGAGCGAGCGAAGCGAGCGAGCTAAAAAATTTTGACATTCTACAGTCCAAAAACTGCCGTTTGTAGCTATGTTTTTCGCTTAGGAAATTAAGGGGGAGGCGCACCGGGCTCAAGTGCTCGCAGTTACTGGCAGCAACGTAAGGAGAATGGCATAACGAGTAAATGCGAGCGAGCAAAGCGAGCGGTGCAGGAGGGGGTTAAAACTATTTTCCGGGAGCGCTACCTACGTCAGGTGTCACGTTAGCAACAACTATACTATAGCGGTGGAAGAGGGACTTATGGAAGATTTTTTTCTCTCTCAAAGGGGGGGGGGGGGGGGGGCACACGTACAAAGATTATATTACAAGTTGCTTCAAAAGGAGGGTTGGCATGGGCCAGTTGTGCCCGCCTCTAAATCCGCCAGTGCTTAAAGCTAACATTTTGATATTGACACGATTTCCATAGCCAAAGGCCTCTAAAAACTGCAACGGTTACCGTTGAATGCGGTTGAGATAATCTGCTCACACGCAACGAAAAATGAATGTCTAAACATTTATGAGAGTTAGAATTACTGGTCTTAGCTAATAAATTTCCCTATTTCTCTCTCTCTCTCTCTCTCTCTATATATATATATATTTATATATATATATATATATATATATATATTTATTTATTTTGTTTATAGTTATTTATTTATTTATCTATTTTCTTTTTTTTTGTGGGGGGGGGGGGGGCAAAAATGCGTTTTGCCCCCCCCCCCCCCCACTTCCGGCGCCTATGCATGTTATTATTGTAAACCATTGAAAACAGTCCAATACTCAATCAAAATATATCAAAGAAATTTTTACTTGAAATCCACTATTCCAGACTTTCAAGAAAATGCATTCTCTATTAACATTCTTTTAACGTTATATAAATTGTTTTCATGAATGTATCTTGCATAGACCACACACACACACACACACATATATGTGTATTATATTCTTAGATTATATATACATATATATGTATATATACAGTCTGTATATATATTTATATATATACATATCCTATTACCATTTCATAATTTAGAATTTCACGTTTTTATTTGTTGTTCTTATCCTGCACCTAATAGTGTGATTCGGGATGAATTGTGAAAAGTAGTAATATTCTGTAAGATGGTGTCCGTCCTTCTTCACCCCTCCATCTTGAGGGTTAACATCTTGACACATCAATCAGACACTTGGAAATCTTCAAGCCATTAATCAGTATTCTACATAGTCGTTTACTATTAAACAACAGATGACGGTTAATTTGGTTAACAACATTTATACATTTCATTCATTAGTCACTATGATGCAAGAGCACGTAATAATCACGCAAGGTTTTAACAGCGCTGTTGAATGGATATATTTTGATGTATCTACAACACAAAATCATTTGCTTTCGTTGTCAATAAGTACTTATAGAAATTATCGATCTTACAAAGCTATTCTGTTTCCTCAAAGTAGCAACTCTTAAATGGAAAGTTACATTAGAATAATTATGTATAGCTACCGTCTTTACGTTTCCTTTCTGATTATCAAGTTAAGCGTGAAACTAAACTTAAAATCAACTGTCTTTACAAAGCGTAATTGCATAGGTTACATCACGGATAGTTAAATGGTTACACTAGGTAAAATATCACATACGTTCTTGTTTTTTTTTTCTTTGCATGATAGGCAAACCAACTCACTAATATAGTTTCACTAATGTCTTCTCTTACTTTACTTTGGACCCAATGATAGATTATGACCTGCATAAATTGTGACATATTGGCGCAATAAGGTATTGATATGACAGACAAAATCATTCTTTTAAAAGTCGTTTCTCTCTATGCCAAAATTTTCTAATATGTTTAATTTCATACTTAGTAATTGTGCAATCGTGCATACTGGAAATAGAATAGATTTCTGTTTCTGCATTTATTCAGTAATGCTTGATCAACAGTTTGTGTTCAGTAATCTGTTTTTCGCTTATATGTCAATGCTAACACGAAACATTACGTATTACTACGTACAATGACTTTTAAATCGTGCAGTCATAACGGCATGTAATTTGATGCACTGAGCTGTCAAGTCGTCAAACAATAACTAATGAAATCTTACAAAGGAAGTAATTACGGGCCGACTCGAAGACCTTACAATGGTTTGATGCACGTCAGGTGCTTTTGCGTGAGATACATTTTGCCGTGTTGATAAAGTGAAAACGTGAAGTTATTTGGAGTAATGTAATGTATACACACACACCATTATATACAGTAAGTTAATACATGTAATTGTATATATATATATATATATATATATATATATATATATATATATATATTTATATATCGTAATGTGTGTATACGTGAGTGTGTATCACTTTTGTTTGCATGGTACCTAGCGGCATTTTGTACAGAAGGGTAAGATGGATAGCTAATGACTTAATGATAATAGGCTTGCAATACCATTATGTTTGACATTGCCGACATTTACCAAAAGAGGCGTTTCATCCGTAGTATAGTCAATTTGTAAATATTGCGATTTTCTCATCGGACTTTCTGATAAGATTCACTTATATCCTTTAATTCATCCCTTTGGGAGTACAGTATACAGTGTAACAGGCCTCTTGTATTATGCAAAAACTATTCTGTGCCAGGAACATTATATCATCCATCGCATTTTTTAAGTAGCCTATATACCTGCATGTGCATGTGGTAGATCGAAAGCATTCTTATTTAAATTTACTAGATTAGCTCCGCCGTTCATGTCTTTTACTTTTTCCTCCATTTTAGTTTACTTTTACTGTGGTAACATTGACATTGACATGTGAAACATAATCTTTTATCATGAAAGCAAGAAAGGGGCTCCAATGTTTGTTGGTTTTATTGTTGTTCCAAGTTTACTTGTCTGTTGAGTTATTTCATTACTTAAAACAATAACAACCATGTAATGATTCATCTGACGTAAAAGGGGAGAAAAACAGCATAAATGCTTGAAGGGATGGTGCAGTTTCGGTTGAGATGGAACTTCAGATTTCCAACTTCTTTTGATAATAACTTTTGATATAATGAGAACCTCTGGTGAAATATGAAAAAGCATAATTCTAAGAGGAATTCAAATGTTTTTTTTTTTTAAAGATCGTTTTGAAATGACTGAGAGGGCTGAGGGACGCGCATTTTATTAGGAACGCTTTTTCTTCTTTGTTTTTGGATATCTTAACCATTTCATAACCGATTTTTATCACGTAAACTTTGAATTCCACTTGGAATTGTAAGGCTATCAACATTCCATAATATTATAGGGTGCTTTCTTTGTATCTTGCAAAGAATTAAAAGTTGAATCCTCACCTTAACTTGTGCAATACGATCCTTCTAAAGCTCAAACAGTACTTGTTGCTGCTGGTATGGTTGAATATTTATCATTGAACCTATTCACGAAGTATTAGAATGATGAATTAATATTTGAATCACAATTTTATGGGACTAGTTTTGGGGAAAACAGAAAATATACGCCTGATTCCGTCTGCAATATTACATGCTTCAGTACCGCCTACGCTTCGTCCTCTTTCATTGAGAATCTATTTGTTTGTAACATTGAAGTATAGATCCTCACAGAATTCTGGCTTTGGATCAGCACATGTTTTACGTTCTTTATCTACCTCTGCATACAGCCCCTCACTCATTGCTGCTTTTGCCGAAAAAAGTGTTCCACCTTCTTTGTTCACCCGTGCGTACAGTTCCTCGCAAGTTTCGGGATTTGAGGCGAAACCAACCAGTTTCACGGAATCTTGAGGCTCATTAAAGCTATCTGTTTCTTTCACTTCTGGAGGAAGAATATCTACAGAGTATTTTTCTGGGTTTAGCAGACTATATTCGTCGGAGTCGAAGGCGCCATGGAACTGTGGTTCCTTGTGGGTATCAATCTCATTACTGTCCTCTGGATCCAATTGATAGTAAACTACCTCGTCAGAAGGTGACGCTTTAACGGAACTTATATTGGAAGAGGACATTGTATACTTTTTGTGAGAGTAAACTTTGTGCTGCGAACTCGGAGTAGAAGGCAAGAAAGCAGGGGTGTGATTATGGGGTAGGTCCATGTGGGAGGCCTGATTGATGTGATTATAATCGTTGTCTTCACAAATGTTAGTGGACATGGCAAGGTCGGGATATCTACATGATTGCGCATAATCCGCTACCAGTTCTGTATTCTTATCAGAAGCTTTAACAATTCTGGCTCGATTTGGGTATGTTTTGTTGCTGGTTGTATTCTGTTTGCGAGTGCAGACGCTGTCGGACCTTACGCCGAAGTCCAGCGAATTATAAAACTCGTCATCATACAAGCATGCTCCACCATGGGCTCCATAAACACCATCGGTCACCCTGTTGTTTCTTTGAGGATTAACATCTTGGTAGTTACAGTTCTTATAACAACTCGTTACTTCATCCAGCGAAGTTTCATGAGAGCAATTACTTTCTTGACAACATGGAATACTCGGTGAGGTCAGAAAGGTAGGCCTACTGACCGTAGTATTGACGCTACTCTTTACAGAAACTGTGCAAGGGAAGACCTGCTCCGATCTTGACGATTGAGAAGCCGCTTTCTCTAACTCATCAGGATCATGGTAGATGTGGTCGCCTGCTTCAGCGTCAGTACCGACTGAGTCAAGCGGAACATGTCTAGTCGTTCTAGGAGTAGAAACAAAGGTGTCTAAAGGATTCATCTGCAATTGCCCATCTCGTGTGTGGTGAAATGACGTATTCGAAGCATCCGGAGGCCTACGTCTGTTCCTTTGCGAATAGTAGACATGAAAACTATAAACTTACGTATATTAAGATGTACAATAATATGTGTTGAAAAATATACCTACAATGTATATCATGTTTGAGTTTTATGAGGTGGTCATTGTGTCAAGGGTATAGGGCCGACATCATGACTTGTACAACAACTCAACATTCATGATGTAATTAATTATCAGTGTATGTGCTTACTATGTTCGAAAATATATCACAAGTTTGTGTTGATACAGATCATTTCACAGAGAGGAGATCGCTTAAATAAAAAAAAATAAAAAAACATAGGAAAAGAATTCAAGAGCTTACTGAGAGCCACCACCCCCTGCCCAAACAGACACATAAACCGTACACATCTATATGAAAAGGACAGCAGAAATTAGAAGAAAAAAAAGTGACTACTGCATTCACTCACGTTTTATTAAGACGATTACACCGAGCCATCATGAACACACCGGCAAACAGTACGAGGATGATACACAGAAGGATTCCCAGGATGAATGATAAAACAGAAACTTTTATCTTATGAACTCTGGGAACTGAAATAAAATAGATAAGAAAACCCTTCTTTATCCAATCGTGGAAAAACAAAACTATGTGTTAGAACGTATGGCATGTCCGAATCATATACTTTAATGTTTTTACATAATGTCTCAATACGATAATGTAATCACATTTTAGAAATAAAAGAAATAGTGAAGGGACTCGGTAATCACTGGTGGAGTCAAGTTTATTTTTCGTAGTCTTCATTCAATTCGATTATCATATCACACCTATTGTTTCAAATTGCATAAAGCAGTTAGGATTATGTTGACAAGACAACACAAAAACATGTATAAAAAAAAGAAGAAAAGAATATCATTGCGAAAACTTGATCTAATCGTTAACATTCTATTATACAGGTTATTTGTATCAAACAAAAGTAATTGACAAGCTGCTTCACTGTTTGGTGATATGCGCCACTAGTTTAAGACCTACCATAGGTCATGATTCGCACCAAAGGCGGCCACCAGAACAGTAGACAGTTCTGAGGGGTACAAGGACTCCATGATATTTCATCATACAAACCGAACAGGAAAATAATAGGTTAATTCAACATGGCATAGTAATGCATGTATGCTGGCATAAGTCGGAAATTCCAAATTCCGGAATCACTTATTTGCACATTCAAAGATGCTGTATTGTATGTAGATTTACACGCATTACCAAAAAAGAGAGAGAGAGAGAGAGAGAGAGAGAAAGAAAAACTATTCCACAGCTTCTTTCAGAAAATGATTTTCAGGTAAACTACAGCCTCGAGTGCAACATGTAGGCCTATTGACCTAGCATGCCTAAAAAGAAAGATGAAGCAAAGATTTTTCGTGTGTTTTTTTTTTTTGTTTTTTGTTGTTGTTTTTTTGCTTAAAGGAAGACAAAAATTAGATTGAAATTAATACATGTATAATGACATTTATGTGACAACACAAAATTATATGCTTTCAACTAACCACTGACGGCACACAGAGAAATAGACGAGACACGAATCTCACCTGAAGGAGATGTGCCGATAGTCTGCTGCAATGTCGTCAATTCCTGAGTGGCCAGAGGATGAATGTCACTTATCATTGTGCCTATAGACAGAAGTAAGACAGCTGATGAATTGTAAGTGAACACTTTTCACAGTATTTTCGTGTTCAAAGTCCCTTGTTTGTCTGCTTTATACCCGCACAATGATGCCCCTAACAAGTAATAATAATGAGTTAGACTGTGTTGTTATGTCTATCTCTTGGTAGCTGTCGAGCCCATCGAAAGAACTTAGGAGGATTTGATGTTTTTTGTTTGTTTGTTTGTTTCTTTCTTTCTTTGTTTGTTTGTTTTTAGGTTTATGACGAGTAGCAGACAACACACTTCTTTCTTAATTGCTTACTTTACAAAATGGTGATAAACATGGGCAAATTGGAAAAAGAAAAGGAAAAATAACACATACACAATTACGAGCAACTTAAGAATTAGGCCGGCTCAGTTGAAGTATAGCATTATTTTCTGCAGGAAATATAGAATTTGAAATCATGCTTCCTGCGGTCGCGTTTATATCTACATCTTCCCATTGTTTATTTACAATGAAAAGCAGAAAATGTACATCAAGGAAATAGAACTGCAAGTTCCCTAGCAAAAATATATAAAAAAAAACATATAAAACACAATCATTCCAAGCCTATAATGTGTTTGTTTGACCCTGCATTGTGGAAAGTTAACCTACTTAGTAATTGTTTTGAATGAATTAATAGGTATGAAGAATAACTCAGATTATTAGGTCAAGAGAGTCAAACTCAGGATAGCTGTTAAGGGCGTAAAATATCACTGCTACTGTTGACTTGTAAATTCTGTTTTTGCGTATTTTTTACACTTTCTGCCTCATCAATACAAACGGAGTAAACGTGCCTTAAACTATCACATTTTTAAGCACGTTTTATATCCCGCTATCAAGATGAAAATAGCAGAGACTTGCCTCTGAAAATACAAATGCACAGAAATTAGCCTTATCCACCTAATATGCGTATTTCTAGGCATGGTAGAAAATTGACCGATGCTATTTCTTCAGAATATTTGCTATAGATATTTTACGGTCATAGTGTTTGTAGTACAGACATACTGTTTATTCTGTTCTCCAGTGCCCGACAAGAGGGGACGGATGAGTTCCAGGTCGGATAATAGGTTGACCATCCGGATTGACTCGAACACTGCAGCGTCGCATTTCCCTCGATTACGAAACCTTCGCCACACGTGAGAGTTATTGTGGATCCGTAGCCCGTCATATTAGAGTCCCAGTAACCATTAGACACATGACTGGGATGGCGACAATACCCGGCTGAAGCTATCAATGAAGACACAGAACTAAATGATTATTACAAATAAAATAAATTTATTGGAGCATTTTCTCCACCTTTGTTCACGGGGCTGTCATGAAAGCTACAGGAAAGTATTCGGGCGACTAACTACCACAAGATTTTTATCAGAACTACATGCACATACACACGCACACACGTACACACAAATGTGCAACATCGACGTAGACCTACACATATTTTCATGAAATATGAAAAAAAAAACATCACTTATCACCGGCATGGGCGATAAAAACTGACAGTTTCTATATAGGATCATGAATCCTACATAATCATTCTGGAAGTAAATTTCACACTGGTTAGTTTTTATTCGTTCTCTGAGTTACATGTAATTATAGCTCTCAGAAAAATGTTGAAAGGAACACGACTAAAGAAAAACAACAACGACATATACTATTGAGCAAAAAAGCTTTCATAAAATCTAAAAAAAAACACAACCTAATTTCATTTTCTGTTTACAAACAATATTTATTTCTTTTTCATTTTTCTTTCATTCCTTTCTTTGCATTTCTTCTGTGCTTTATTGCTTTCAATGGTATACCCTTCTGTCAACTCATGTAATGTCGTCGTGTTTCTCCCGTCTTGTTCTGTCCAGTCTTCGTAAACAAATAATAGTATGTTCACAAGAGTCCTTTGAGTGGTTCACAATTTACAAGAATGCTTTTTAGTGGACCTCTCAATTCTTTTTTTTTCTCCAGACATAACTTTGTTACTTGCCATTATGCATGTATAATTTTGTATTTGTTAACCATTCTCTACCATGTAAAGTCGAGTACATGCCTATGTTATATCTTCTGATTCATGTCGTGTTATTTTTGCCGTGAAGAAAGAATGAAATAATTGAAATGAAATGTTTATAGAAAACGTGAACGAAAATAGAAAAAAAAATAATGACACTGTAAAACCCTTTTGCAAGTCCAAAAAGATAAAGAGTCATGGAACAAATTTTGTGAATGTCCTAATATCAAGATCACATGAATAAGAATCTTTAATGTTTAATGATTTACTGACAACCGTACATCCTAAAATATATCAATTTTAACTCCATCAAAACTGGTGAAAAGCTCATTTACATATCAAGGGTCGAATCTCATTTTTACGGAACTCGTGAAAATTGCAAACTTTGAAATCCACGTTTTTTAAATGCTTATGAAACGTAGCTATACCAGACATAAAACTATCGATTGTTTGATCAAACATCTGGCTTTTATCATAGTCATAATCTTTATTTCCAGTCATACTAATTTTGAAGCTGTTTAGTTCTGGTTTGATTATTCCTGTCATATGATTTCTTAAGGTAACGTAATGTGAAAGCATAATGGCAAATCGTACATAATCGTATGAATTATTGTACATACATGCATACAAGCATACACAAACTCAAGATGTACATATTCCAGTTATCTTTCGACTTTCAATATCTATTCTCACCTTGGCATTTCAGTCTGACAGCCTTGTTCTCGGGACAATCGATTCTCGTCGTAGAACACCCCGTTAAACGTATGTATGAAGGATCTGTTAAATATTATGATAATGATTTACGAACTCTGTAGATGTTTTATCATTTTACTCTTTAAGAATTAAATTTATGAAAGGCAGCTATCTTCCTTTTATTCATTAAGTCTTAGTTCATTTATTCATTCTTCTGTAAAAGCAGGGAAGTCCCATTCAGTGCCACAAAGGCCTGCTTTGGAAGGGAGCCCTGCGTTGATATCCATTTCATTACATCTGCACACAATGAATAAAACGAGCATAATCGAACAATCGATTCGTAAGAGCATAATAAGCCAGTTCTTAATTAGCTCATGTGCACGTTGGTACAAATGACCTTTCTATTTTCTTAGTTGGTTAGGCACTTCACTCATATTCAAAGCAATATAATGCACACCCGTAAGTTTACTCGACGTAACAATTTATGGAATTCGTGTTAAACAAAAAATGATCTTGCATATATAGCGAGACCAGGTGACTAGAACGGTCCGTCAAACAACCCTCGGGGGAAGCATCCATTTCTTTGTTTTGTATCGAATGCATTAAAACGTGTTTATATTTGTATTGCCAAATACCAGGTTTGCAGTCAGGTGGATGTAATGGCAATTATCATGTACAAGGATTGTATGAATATTCATTATAGGAGAGAATCCGTGCTTATCTCCGTGAATTTAAAAACCATCTTGCCTTTTGGTTCCAATGAACTTTTGCTGCTCATGCGCAAAGTAGAACTACGAACTGGCTTATACACATAATAGTCAAGGCTTAATTAAGGAGTTCGTTCAACCCACCCCGCAGAAAAGGTTTGACCAGACAAGGCGGTAGATGGGACCTCTATGAACATCCCCAGGTAGTATGTGGTTCCAAATTGTGGTGTCAGTAGAATTTTACTGGCCACTTTTCATCATGATTTGTTGGAACAAACGTAAAAGAGCACGCACCATTAGCACTGCTACAGGCGCCAGTGCCAGTGCTGCGTGTAGTAGTCTTAGCGCGCATATACTTTTTCTTCGATAAACAGGGGTTTTGCCAGCAAACTAACTTTTCACGCCTAGCTGGGTTCGGTGTAGTGTAGTTTCTAGCCGTTTTTATTTCGTCTTTATTTCAAGAGTTCAAGCAAGCCGAGTGAGAGCGCATACCCGGTGATTGTGACGACCGAATCGCAATCACTGGGTGTGTGCTCTCACTCCACTTAGCGCAATATATACAGCGGGCTTCTGCATAATACACAAACTGCAACTCAGAGAAATAAAGACGAAAAAACGGCTAGAAATTAAGACTAGAGTCGGTAAACGCTTGTCGCTATTTGGGGCACTGAAAACGACAAACTCACACAGTTTTTGCATTTATTTCATGAAGAATTCATCAAAACTGCATAAAACTATGTATGTATATGTTACTAGAGATGTCATCCATACAGTGGGATTCATTGTAAGTTATTGTGCATGGTTACCATGGTAACCGGATGCCTAAAGGTGACTAGTAACCCCCAAAATGCCTCCTGCTGCTGCAAACATTGGTTTTTTTTTTTTATCTTATAGATGCAATAAAAAAAAACCCACAATCTTTTATTGATTTTCGTTCAAAAAGTTTTCCCTGTTGCCATGGCAACCAGTATTATCCAATCAGAATTTAGTTGTCAATAACTCGAAACTAAAGCCCATAATTTCAAAAATCTCAATAAGCATGTCCTTCCTTCTGCATAAAGTGTACGACATCAGGTATATGTGAAGAATATTTTGAAGCATTCTCAAGTTACAGCAAAATTTGCAAGCAAAGGCATAATAAACGGCCATTGAAAGAAAGATATCATTTTCGAACAGTAAAATACATGAAAAAGTTGCATCCGTCGTACTTTCAACACAAATTTGACTTCAAAGCATACGCAAATGTATATAGTTTTTAATAATGTATGGATACAAATTTCCCTTAAAAATAAGATGAATACAGAAAGCAAAGCCAATATTCTATAGTAGCACTTTCGAGTATTTACAGAGCGATGGTTATTCATAACAATCCTGGAAAAGAGCAGAGGAAAGTAATTGATTGTTTATGTTCTTAAAGGAAGTTTATTCAAGAATACCGATAAATTCCTTTCTAAAGAAGGAATATACACGTGCGCTGGATTATCCATCAAAGAATTAAGTGTACTTTTGTGTTCGTTAACTATTGTAATATATATATATATATATATATATATATATATATATATATATATAATAAAATGAAATATCATGATATGTAAATTTTATTCAAAACGCGCAGTAATGAATTAATGCTGAGGAGAGAATGAGGGAAAAATCTTGGGCGTCTTTTCCCTTGTTATCCAGACTAATTTTACAGTGTAGAACTCATCTACAATGAGTGATGTGCACGAAAGGCAAAAGAAACAAACCTGTCTAAATTCCAGATATTTTTGGGAGTTACCAATCACCTGTAGGCATCCGGTTACCATGGTAACCACGCACAATATTATACCTTACAATGTATCCCATTGTATTGCTGACATCTCTAGCAACATGCACATATATAGTTTTAAGGCGTTTCGATGAATCCTTCGTGAAATAAATGCAAAAGCTGTGATAATTTTGTCATTTTCAGTGCCCCAATAGCGACAAGCGTTACCGTCCCTAGTCTTAATTTCTAGCTGGTTTTTTTCGCCTTTATTTCTCTGAGTTACAGCTTGTGTATTGTGCAGAAGCCCGCTGTTTTGCGCTAAGCCGAGTGAGGGTGCATGCTCAATGATTGCCACAAAAAACGGTTCGGGCGTCACAATCGCTGGGTATGCACTCTCACTTGGCTTGCTTCAACTCGGAGAAATAAAGACGAAATAAGAACGTCTGGAAACTACACTACACCGACTCCAGCTTAGCGTGAAAAGTTAGTTTGCAGGCAAAAACCGATGTTTGTCGCGGAAAAAGTCTTTGTACGCTAAGACTATAACACGCACCACTGGCATTGGCGCCTGAAGCAGTGCTAGTGGTACGTGTAGTAGTCTTAGTGTGCGCAGACGCTTCCTCGAAGAATATGGTCATGTCGCAACTAAAATGGCCTGTAAAATTTCATTGATACCACAATTTGATATCACATACTAACTAGGGGTGTTCCAGAGGGTCGAACCGACCACCCCATGCAGTCAAACCTTTTCTGCGGGGTGGGTTGAACGAAGTCATTTTTTCTGGGTCGCTGCGCCTGGACTATAATGTTGTCAAAGAGGAGGGGAAAAGCCTCAAACGTACTGAGCTGTCTCTTTATCACGGGAATCCGGAGTTTGTAGAGAAAAGGGATGTATTTAAAGACAATAGTGTACAGCCTAGCTACTTCACGAATTGCCACACGTTTTCGGTTTTGCTGCTCGTGAAGTTCCGAAAAACACGGTTTCCCATATACTAAATCTTCTCAGCTTCTTGAAATGACAGTACAGACATACATTTTGTTGAAATCGTTGTGCTCAATTTGGGAGTCACCTTTTGTAGGACATTGCAGCCGTTGAGTCTCGTCCCATGCTGCTGTAGTGGATAGTGTCTGAGGCGATAACCCCTTTGCTCCTGGGAAGCCGAGCTCTGCACAGACCACTTGAGCAGCTACGACGTTAAATCCATCATGACACACATATCTGTCTGGTTCCAGAACCACTAAGCCTTCATGGGGAGAGGGTCCTTCTACCAGTTTGACGGATGGCGCTTCTTGGAAATAAATGGACAGATAGTTTTTTACTGGACTGTTTGATTCAAGATAAAGAATACATTAATTACACTGAACTAGCGATTTCTTAGAGCCTAACATCATAGAGCGATGAAATAGAAAAAAGAAGGTCCTCTGGAAATATGTCTGCATTTCTTTAAGACGGGCTAATGTAGCACTTCCCCACAAGCGAAAATAATTTGACTACAATGTGTTTTGCTTTTGGTTTTTACAATGAAAATAGAAGAAATGACGTCTTGCTACACACGTTAAATGCACTTACTCATGCAGGGTAGGTAGTACCGATTCAATTTTTTTAGCTGTTGTAGTTTTAGAATTGTTCTGGACTAATATAAATATAACAAAATGAAATAAAACAATATTAAAAAAAAATTCGCCTCTAAAATATCTTTGCTTCTTTGTCTTCACTTCTATGGCATTGCGCATATGTGTCAAGCAGGTTTAGACCTGAGTATACTTCATGCTTATTAATCAAATAGATTTAGATGACGCAATGAAAACATACAATGTATATCTAAGTGTATGCCTATGTTCTATCAAATATAAGAGGAAAGGGGTTTTTGAAATATTCTGATAATTCGTAGGAAAAGGACTAATGTGAAGAATTAAAGAATAGAAACCAAAGTAGAAAGAAAAATTAAAGCATTAATTATTGTTGGAATAGGCCTACTATTGGAATACAACTCCAAATGAAGAGTTTGTTCGCAAAAAATGATGAGTCCATTTTTGAATATTTTAAAGTACGGTGTCTGTCATAAAGTACTAAATAACACCTTTTAAATGATGTATTGGTCACTACATATAAAGGTTATGGTCGAAGTTATGGTCGCAAGAAGCAAAAATTTTCTTATTATTCTCTTTATTTTTCTTCACATTTAATCGCAAATATCTCCATTTGGCAAATATGGACTTATCGGTTTTTGCAAACAAACTCTTCAAATATTAATACTATAAATAAAATGCGACAAACGTCAGACAAAAAGAGGTGATGCAACACTGCTGGACTCGTTGATATGGCATACGCACTTACTCTATGCTATGTTGCCCAGATTAACGCAACGATGTAACAGAATTGAACATCAGTTTTTTCAGTTTGTAGATGAACTTTTCCCCAAGTCTGTACTGAGGGGCACAGTAAGTGAACTATATTTCCCATGTTGATGAATAAATTTACCGCAAGTCCGCAAAAAAAAAAAAGAATGAATTCTACCTTCCATTCATTTTACTTCATTTCTAACATTTCACATATCGGTCCCTAAATAATTAATGATAATTATGCTTTCTTAACACCAACAATATGTTTACATTGATTGATATTGGTATTTCATGATTCTTTGTTAGAATAAAGCCCTACATTGCAAGAAAAGGGTTCAGGAAAAGGGTTGGAGCACAATTAGATGGTTCTCAGCAGTGTCACAATACCGACTCCATTTTGAGAGCTCGTAGAAATACCAGCAATATCTTAACATTGATTGATATTGGTATTTTGTATTTCTTTGTTAACGCTATGCCCTATACCTTCAACTGCTCTTGCTAAAACCATTGTTAACATAAACCCCTATACGGAGAAACGTTTACTCATCTCTTTTTAGTGGGTCAAATCCATCGCCATTGTCCATTTTTTGTACTATTATAATGCTGGTAGTGTTTTAAATCCGTACTTGCTCTTTGCTCAATGAAACATCACTAGTACTTACCATCAAAACACCTCACGGTCATCGTAAAGTTCACTGGGAAGTTATATATAATTAATCCAAAACTTCAATCGATGGGCCAGTGATAAGAATTTGGAAGGCCGATCGTGATTCTCAATCAAAATCAGAGACGTTCTGTTCTTTTTTTTATCTCGAATGTAAACTCCAATTAACTCGTTGTTCCTAAACTTGATCTCACAGAGAATTCGTCGTCCACGAGGTGCCTGTATAACCCAGGTGTTACTGGCAACGCAATTTTCATCACATGATATTTCGCGCTCCAGTGGTTTTCCAGAACAATTCAGTGTCAAATCTGCGGGATATAAAATGCAGAAAAGATGTCCATAGAAATCCGGTGGAATACTTGGCAAAATTTCCACTACAGGAAGACCAAAGTTTTTTGTTTTGTTTTTTTCAGACATCGAATGAAATAATGTTCGAATGGGTGATATTAATTACAGTATCGTCTATAGTGGCTTTTAAGATTTTCAATCTGTAAAATCTATCTTTTTTCACTGTTAGTAAGAATAATATTTGGTATAATTTCATTAATGCAGCTAAATTTCAGTCTAAATAATGGCAGTACATATTGTAAAAATCATAATTACAGTTTCAGTAGGCCAACTCATGTACATGAAATACATTAAACATGTTAAATAGTAATGGCAGGAATACATGAAAAGATACCCACCTCGCATGATAGGTTCCAAAGCTGAGGAAGTCGGAATCGGATTAGAAAAGATGAAAACAGCAAACGACAATGCTAGGTATGCCATTTTCCAGCAATACCAAATACCAACAATTGCTCATAAGCAGTGAAAATTGTCGACAGATTCCTGGTCGAGGACAGACGTACAGACACTAAATTTTGCCGTTAATATAAAGTCTACGCAATGTGGCCGAAACGATTTTGGCACGAAAGAAAGAAGACTTGCATGCGCGTGATGACACTGCGCAACTTACACAGCCACTCCCAACGTGCGCAAACGTGTAAGAAACCAAAAATTCAGGCTGCTGATTTTATTGCACTGTCGTGTCTCACAAAATAATATCTAAGATCTTCGAGGAAGTAAAATGATAGCGTATACACATACCACTCCACAGTGCCAATCATTTCCTTCTTATACTATATCAAACAAAGGAATTCATTGCCATAATAATCCCTGACATTAAAAATTTCCCAGGCTTTTAGACATACGAAAGTGATACAGTGCGATGTGCAACACCACTCAAGAGTGTCATTGATCAACCTATTCATTTCCTGCATTTGTGGGAAGAAAATGCAAATGCCATTCTGTATGTCATAGTTTTGGTTCTTACACTCACCATTGAATTAACACCGGTAGCAGAATAAACCCCAGTATCTGTTATGGCGAGAATTTGGTGGGTGAATCATGATCAAAGTCTGCTGATAATTGCTATGGGTCTTATGAAGCCATATATCTTGTACAGGATGTAAGAACTGATTTAACTCCAACATAATTTTGAAGTTTAATTTCGTGGTGATGAATTAACCACAAACAAGAATTATTTACTGTACATTACGTTAGTCGTAGAGGACTACGTGTAAAACACTTAGGACTAGTGTTTCGTTGCGTCATGCTTTATTTCCGTAGATTCTTTTAAACAGTATTGATGGAAATATTGATACTTAGCTGTCCAAGCATGTATGCTTTGGAATATATGGGTGAGAGGGCGTACGATCCTGACATTGTCTACTGGACCAACGTAAAGAATTTTACGTATAAATGGATCTTTGCTGAAAGTGATGACAAACAATGGTGCAGTGTCCCAATGGTTTATCTTTATGTATCAAAAAAAAAAGTTTACCCAATTACTTACAGAAAATGCGTAAATTTGCATTACATGTATTATGATGTGATTAGTTTGTCGTATGTTGTAGTGCAACAGATCTGAGATAGATACATCAATTTAATATTGCAAATGCCCACTGTTGTGTACATATACCATGAGATCATCTATTTAGGGGTACTTTCAGTATAACACACTAATTGATATTCCGTTTGATGTTCGTCTAAAATCTCAATTTACAAGCAGCAATTCAAAAATTATAAGCAAACCTCATCTTAACGACTTCACCAGCTTACCTAGAGCAAACTAATTTGTTTATAGCAGTGGACATCCTACCGATTACACTATACATTGTATTGCTGTGGTGTTATCATAACACGATTTAAGCTATTAGTAAACAAATATCAAGCAAACTCTTTATGAATTGAGGTCATATGAACCCAAATTTAGCTGACTCGAAAGATTTATCACCATCTGAACATACATTTGCATACCAAATGAAATCTTCGGAATCGAATTTGCAGAGCTGTATATAGGATAAGTGTTATTGTAAATCCCATAACCCAAGCATTCAGTTTACACTTTTAGGGTATATACAACTCCGATACCCTCTCCTCGTTTGTTCATTCTTTTGTCCATTTGTTTTGTTTGTTATTTTAGTCGTGATTATGGTTTTTGTTATTGTTCTTGTTGCTGTTTTGCAAATGAAGGCGTCTTAAGACCATTGTGTGACCACTTGTAGTCTATATTGGAAGCCAAAAAAAGTTTTTGTGGGTAAAGTATTCCTTCATGAATAAAGCGGTGTCGAAAAAAAAAAGCAAAGAAAGAAGAAAGAAAGTAAACGGGGTATTCATGTATTTCTCTTGTGCCTGCATGTGTGATTTTTAAACGAAGTATAAGTGGCGTGGCTGTGGTGGTCGCTGATGGCACTATGACCGACAAGTCGTGAATAGCCATTATATCTGTCTGAACTGAACTTTGCCGATACCCAAACGACAATGGTACACACGTACGCACCGCACCACAGATAAACCTATACATTGTCATTTTATTTGTGTTTGATAGATCTTGTTTTGTAGTACAATACCGCAGAGTACAATTATTTCTTTTCAGTGACCACTAAGTATTACTCAATAAAAAAAGATACTCAATTCATGCACAATATTCATCTTTATTGAACAGAAACATGCATGGAACCGAAGCACTTTAAACACATATTGGTACAATCACTTATAATTTCGACGAGAATGGAAACGTTCAATTTTGAGTGGGCCAAAGAAAATTGTGCTTCTCGCTTGAGTCGAAGCACTTTCTCCAGTCCCAAGGACCTCGACTCCTGTTATATTTATAGCATGAGTATAAATTGTCATAATCTTAGACATTGACAGCAGTGATTCAACTATAGAACTGATGATGGAAATCTTGAATTTTAACAGTTTCATTTTTATTCACTGAAAAAAAAACAGAAACTGTCAGGAAAGTCTGTTATGCGTAACTTTTTCGAAGTGATAAAACAAAATGAATAGCCCTTTTCCGACAGGACCGTGCACTGCAGTACCGTCTTTACATTAGTTTCCATATTGTTATTTCACCTGTTCCCAAAGTATTATTGGTTTGGGGTTTTTCGGTCTTATTTTCAATTGCAGTGAATGCACAAACTAATACAATGTACACAGTTGGGACACTCGGACAGTGTCAGATACTCGTCTGATATACGAATTGTGTATCGAGCGATTTTTCGTGAAATGATATGTAAATATACTTAGGGAACTATTTATATATATATATATATATATATATATATATATATATATATATATCTAATATATATACATATACAGCAATAATATGTCACAGCAGAGGAATGCATTGGATGTCAATTGCCTTGATTTTAATTCAAAATCCGAATTTTCGGGGGCCTCACCCTTCGTCAGGGATGAAAGTGCTAGTGTAATTAGGTGTGTTTTTGAGTCCCCTTTTCATTTCTTGAAACCCTGTTTACACTCTTCACTTTCAACTCTAATACTAACTCTTGAAAAATGATGCTACTGCTTTGAAAGATGACATTACAGGCATGTGAAGAATGGGTAGTCATGGGCAAGCGCGCCGGAACACTTCTGGTTTGGGGGGGGGGGGGGCAAAATCTCAACGGGGGCACATTATGTGACGATATGAGATCTTCGGCGCGAGACGAAGCGAGCCAAGGGGAGGGGTGGAAAGGGGGATTCCCCCCCCCCCCCCATTGTAGGGAGCTTTTGTAAAACAGGGTACAAAAGTCGCATTTATAGACCATTTAAAAGCAAATTTCTAAGGAATTAAACATAGTAAAAAATAATCAGTGCGAAGGGCTATGATTATTACTTGGGAGTACATAGTAATGTGATGGTGTGAGATCCTCGGCGAGGGAGCGAAGCGACCGATCGGGGGGAGGGTGTGGGAGGGGGGATATCCCCTCCCACGGCAAGGACTTTTTGTAAAAACAGAGTATAAAAGTCGCGTTTATAGAGAATTTAAAGCAAATTTCTAGGGAATTAACATATTAAAAAAATCAGTTGGAAGGACTATGATCATAACATAGGGGAGTACATAGGGAGCGAAGCGACCGATCGGGGGGAGGGTGTGGGAGGGGGGACACCCCCTCCCACGGTAGGGACTTTTTGTAAGAACAGAGTATAAAAGTCGCGACTATAGAACATTTAAAAGCAAATTTTTAGGGAAGTAACATATTGAAAAAAAATCAGATGGAAGGACTATATGATCTTAACATACGGGGGTATATCATGTGATGGTGTGAGATCCTCGTCGAGGGAGCGAAGCGACTGAGCGGGGGAGGGTGTGGGAGGGGGATACCCCCTCCCACGGTAGGGACTTTTTGTAAAAACAGAGTATACATGTCGCTTTTATAGAACATTTAAAAGCAAATTTTTAGGGAATTAACATATTGAAAAAAATCAGTTGGAAGGACTATATGATCTTAACATACGGGGGTATATCATGTGATGGTGCGAGATCCTCGTCGAGGGAGCGAAGCGACCGAGCGGGGGAGGGTGTGGGAGGGGGATACCCCCTCCCACGGTAGGGACTTTTTGTAAAAACAGAGTATAAATGTCGCTTTTATAGAGCATTTTAGATTAAATTTCTGAGGAATTAAACACAGTAGAAGAAATCACTGCGAAGGACTATGATAATAACTTATGAAGACTTTTCATTTTACTATAAGTACGTGCAGAACGAGCGAGCCCCTTTCACTTTGCAATTTATCTGAAATGTACTCATTAAAAGCTTAAACATGATCGCATCGTTCGAACAATAAAAAATATTCTTATACTGCTAGAAAGCAAAGAAGAAAATGAAAAATGTAAGGTTTACTAAAGGTATGTTTCAGCGGGCACACTCGAGGACACGAGGCTACCATCTATATAAATTTACTCATAAGTTACTATTAATGTATAGATACAATAATAATGCATGTTGTTAGTGTATTATGATTTTCGAACCGTTAGGGGCGAAAATTTTTGCATTTTCAGTTATGAAATTACAACATTTAGACAAGAAATATGCCTTTATTATTCATTTTGGTCTTTAAATCAGTGATTAATTATTTGTTACAGTTTACCCAATTACTTACAGAAAATGCGTAAAATTGCATTACATGTATTATGATGTGATTAGTTTGTCGTATGTTGTGGTGCAACAGATCTGAGATAGATACATCAATTTAGTATTGCAAATGCCCACTGTTGTGTACATATACCATGAGATCATCTATTTAGGGGTACTTTCAATATAACACTCTAATTGATATTCCGTTTGATGTTCGTCTAAAATCTCAATTTACAAGCAGCAATTCAAAAATTATAAGCAAACCTCATCTTAACGACTTCACCAGCTTACCTAGAGCAAACTAATTTGTTTATAGCAGTGGACATCCTACCGATTACACTATACATTGTATTGCTGTGGTGTTATCATAACACGATTTAAGCTATTATATATACAACTATATACAACTCCGATACCCTCTCCTCGTTTGTTCATTCTTTTGTCCATTTGTTTTGTTTGTTATTTTAGTCGTGATTATGGTTTTTGTTATTGTTCTTGTTGCTGTTTTGCAAATGAAGGCGTCTTAAGACCATTGTGTGACCACTTGTAGTCTATATTGGAAGCCAAAAAAAGTTTTTGTGGGTAAAGTATTCCTTCATGAATAAAGCGGTGTCGAAAAAAAAAGCAAAGAAAGAAGAAAGAAAGTAAACGGGGTATTCATGTATTTCTCTTGTGCCTGCATGTGTGATTTTTAAACGAAGTATAAGTGGCGTGGCTGTGGTGGTCGCTGATGGCACTATGACCGACAAGTCGTGAATAGCCATTATATCTGTCTGAACTGAACTTTGCCGATACCCAAACAGCAATGGTACACACGTACGCACCACAGATAAACTTATACATTGTCATTTTATTTGTGTTTGATAGATCTTGTTTTGTAGTACAATACCGCAGAGTACAATTATTTCTTTTCAGTGACCACTAAGTATTACTCGATAAAAAAAGATACTCAATTCATGCACAATATTCATCTTTATTGAACAGCAACATGCATGGAACCGAAGCACCTTAAACACATATTGGTACAATCACTTATAATTTCGACGCGAATGGAAACGTTCAATTTTGAGTGGGCCAAAGAAAATTGTGCTTCTCGCTTGAGTCGAAGCACTTTCTCCAGTCCCAAGGACCTCGACTCCTGTTATATTTATAGCATGAGTATAAATTGTCTTAATCGTAGACATTGACAGAAGTAATTCAACTATAGAACTGATGATGGAAATCTTGAATTTTAACAGTTTCATTTTTATTCACTGAAAAAAAAAAACAGAAACTGTCAGGAAAGTCTGTTATGCGTAACTTTTTCGAAGTGATAAAACAAAATGAATAGCCCCTTTCCGACAAGACCGTGCACTGCAGTACCGTCTTTACATTATTTTCCATAGTGTTATTTCACCTGTTCCCAAAGTATTATTGGTTTGGGGTTTTTCGGTCTTATTTTCAATTGCAGTGAATGCACAAACTAATACAATGTATACAGTTGGGACACTCGGACAGTGTCAGATACTCGTCTGATATACGAATTGTGTATCGAGCGATTTTTCGTGAAATGATATGTAAATATACTTAGGGAACTATTTATATATATGTATGTTATGTTTGTAATATATGAAGGGTTTGTTTGCAAAAACCGATAAGTCCATTTGTGAAGATTTTGAAGTACAATCTCTGTCATAAAGTACAAAATAATACCTTTTAAATGATATATTGGTCACTACATATAAAGACATATTTGTGAAGTTATGGTCAATAGAAGCAAAGATTTTCTTATTATTTTCTTTATTTTTCTTGACCTTTAATCGCAAATATCTCCATTTGGCAAATATGGACTTATCGGTTTTTGCAAACAAACTCTTCATATATATATATATATATATATATATATATATATCATATATATATATATATATATATATATCATATATATATATATATATATATATATATATATATATATCTAATCTATATACATATACAGCAATAATATGTCACAGCAGAGGAATGCATTGGATGTCAATTGCCTTGATTTTAATTCAAAATCCGAATTTTCGGGGGCCTCACCCTTCGTCAGGGATGAAAGTGCTAGTGTAATTAGGTGTGTTTTTGAGTCCCCTTTTCATTTCTTGAAACCCTGTTTACACTCTTCACTTTCAACTCTAATGCTAACTCTTGAAAAATGATGCTACTGCTTTGAAAGATGACATTACAGGCATGTGAAGAATGGGTAGTCATGGGCAAGCGCGCCGGAACACTTCTGTTTGGGGGGGGGGGGGCAAAATCTCAACGGGGGCACATTATGTGACGATGTGAGATCCTCGGCGCGAGACGAAGCGAGCCAAGGGGAGGGGTGGAAAGGGGGATTCCCCCCCCCCCCCCCATTGTAGGGAGCTTTTGTAAAACAGGGTACAAAAGTCGCATTTATAGACCATTTAGTAAAAATGGTAAAAATGGTAAAAATAGTATACAAATATCGACTGCTGCAGAGGGAGATGGTAAAACTATTTGCACCGAGGTGATGTCTCAACAGTGCTATGTCCCGAGACGAAGTCGAGGGACATGGCACTGTTGAGACATCACCGAGGTCAAATAGTTTTACCATGGCCCGAAAGAAAGCAGTCGATATTTGTTTTATATCCCTCTCGAGCATTTTACTAGAGTAATGACGGTTCCCTTTTGGAAAAGTGTGCAGGTTTTGTGAACGATAAATCTACCGTTAGGCCGTAGCAGTGCAGCAGCAGTGCGTGCAGCGCGTAGCGAACGACACCGCTGCGCTGTTGTTGATTCCTACACAGAGCTACACTACAGCGTGAAAAACTCGGAAAGATCGAGGAGGTCCAGGACTACGTTAGAAGTAGGCCTAAAACTGCGGCTTCGTTACCCAGATCATCTTCAAAATCGGTTTTAATTTATTCCTAATTCGTACCTGATATGTGTCCTCCTGCGATCATTCTTCCGTTACTTGAAGCAGTCACTTTGTCAATTGAGCTGAATGCATTGATCACACGTCCACTAACGTTACACACACCCACGCCATCGCACCACAGATTTCTGAATGCTGTCGCACTCTTAGCGCTAGCTATAGCTGCAAGCCACAGGACTAGACTGTCGCTCAAAAGTATCGCTACTACGCGCACTGCGTACATTCTTAAGTGAGAAATGTAGATATCGATCACACGATCACGATTGGGTGCAAATCGTGGATTCCCAAAAGTACTATATCCCGCTGGCTAGTAACCAATTGCACCGCATCCAGCTGCTCGTAGCTAGCTAGTAAAACTACACCATGTTCGTGCTCTGTACAATCCTATGGCAAGAAGCTTTACATGAGGGATATAATAAAAAATAATCAGTGCGAAGGGCTATGATTATTACTTCTGAGTACATAGTAATGTGATGGTGTGAGATCCTCGGCGAGGGAGCGAAGCGACCGATCGGGGGGAGGATGTGGGAGGGGGGATATCCCCTCCCACGGTAAGGACTTTTTGTAAAAACAGAGTATAAAAGTCGCGTTTATAGAGAATTTAAAGCAAATTTCTAGGGAATTAACATATTAAAAAAATCAGTTGGAAGGACTATGATCGTAACATAGGGGAGTACATTAATAATGTGATGGTGCGAGATCCTCGGCGAGGGAGCGAAGCGACCGAGCGGGGGGAGGGTGTGGAAGGGGGGACACCCCCTCCCACGGTAGGGACTTTTTGTAAGAACAGAGTATAAAAGTCGCGACTATAGAACATTTAAAAGCAAATTTTTAGGGAAGTAACATATTGAAAAAAAAAATCAGATGGAAGAACTATATGATCTTAACATACGGGGGTATATCATGTGATGGTGTGAGATCCTCGTCGAGGGAGCGAAGCGACCGAGCGGGGGAGGGTGTGGGAGGGGGATACCCCCTCCCACGGTAGGGACTTTTTGTAAAAACAGAGTATAAATGTCGCTTTTATAGAACATTTAAAAGCAAATTTTTAGGGAATTAACATATTGAAAAAAATCAGTTGGAAGGACTATATGATCTTAACATACGGGGGTATATCATGTGATGGTGTGAGATCCTCGTCGAGGGAGCGAAGCGACCGAGCGGGGGAGGGTGTGGGAGGGGGATACCCCCTCCCACGGTAGGGACTTTTTGTAAAAACAGAGTATAAATGTCGCTTTTATAGAGCATTTTAGATTAAATTTCTGAGGAATTAAACACAGTAGAAGAAATCACTGCGAAGGACTATGATAATAACTTATGAAGACTTTTCATTT
The DNA here is from genome assembly GCF_964275005.1 of Diadema setosum. Lineage (NCBI taxonomy): Eukaryota > Metazoa > Echinodermata > Echinoidea > Diadematoida > Diadematidae > Diadema > Diadema setosum. Next base: position 8,781,583 of record NC_092691.1, on the reverse strand, counting down.
TACTATAAGTACGTGCAGAACGAGCGAGCCCCTTTCACTTTGCAATTTATCTGAAATGTACTCATTAAAAGCTTAAACATGATCGCATCGTTCGAACAATAAAAAATATTCTTATACTGCTAGAAAGCAAAGAAGAAAATGAAAAATGTAAGGTTTACTAAAGGTATGTTTCAGCGGGCACACTCGAGGACACGAGGCTACCATCTATATAAATTTGCTCATAAGTTACTATTAATGTATAGATACAATAATGCATGTTGTTAGTGTATTATAATTTTTGCCCCGTTAGGGGCGAAAATTTTTGCATTTTCAGTTATGAAATTACAACATTTAGACAATAAATATGCCTTTATTGTTCATTTTGGTCTTTAAATCAGTGATTAATTATTTGTTACAGGGGGCACTTTGGGGGGGGGCAAAAACTCGTTTTGACCCCCCCCCCAACATTTTGTTTTGGGGGGCAAGTGCCACCCCTGCCCCCCCCCCCCCCCCCCCCCCGCTTCCGGCGCCCTTGGTGGGTTGAATGTGTTAATAGAACATGTTTATCTGATGATTCATTGATTGATGATACTATGGGGTTTTACATCCTTCTCTTTGTCTCATCCATTGCACTGAGCATGGATTGCTAAGATTAAACGCTTGAATAGATCGTAAACTTAAGAAAATCCATCTGTATTAGGTTAAGCATCATTTTAAAGCTTAGTGTTTCCTCATAATGTCCTTACCTAAAAATCAGTGTCTCGCGACTTTTTGTTGTTTTGGGGATGCATGTTCATGTATAAAGTATACCATATGAACACTTTTCTGCTTTGTGAAAGTGAAGTTTGCCTTTGATATAGGAAAATTAACATAATCGTTACTCACAGAAATTGAATAAATTATGTATATCAAGTAAATGCATACAATTTGTCTTTCTAGCAGCTTGTGGGATATCAAACACAGTTTGTGTATGTAAATTGTGTACACACTAACACACACACACACACACACTTGTACCTTAAGAGAGGAAAAAAGAGTCTTCTCTTAATAGCCGTATCAACTTCGAAAACTGTTATTATGATAAAGATTATTTAAGTGACAATCAGTCAGTTATCCACGATCCATGCATTAAATATTATTCAACAATATAATTATAGTGCTCTTTAAGGCTATATTTCAAATCCAAATTCCAAATTTATCTACTGCTGTTGTTTGTTATCTGATATGCGCCACTTATCTACCAAAGTATATTACGCTCCCTTTAAATCACACTATCAGCATAAGAAATAGATTTGTAGCTGATTGTAATGCAATCATACAACTATTTGCCTATATTTACTATTTGACTCTTTGACACCAATAACCATTCCGTGCAAAGCATTAGAAAGGCTTTGAAAAAAAAAATGTTGAAAAAAAATTCAGCTCGTTACCTTTAGCTGGAGAATCCCAGATATAAAATCGACATTTTACACCATTCTACACCAATCTCTGTCTAATTTGATCCCACAATATATTATGTTCCTTCTAAAAATACCCAAATTTAAAAAAGCTCTCCAGGTTTATCTAGTGACACTCATATAGAATATTTCATGGTTTGGACAATTATGAGCATTTTCACCTCATCCAATTTAAATTCGATTCAGCGAGTTTCCTTTGTCTTTCGAATAAAACTTTAAACCTTAGTCTGCTCACGTGACAATAACATTTTGTGATAAAATCAAGTATATCGATTAGTCTTTTTGAGAAATACTCCTCATAAGTATCATTTCTGCAAACAAAGTATTGTCGGGCTTTGCATGATTACATCAGCTTATAGCCTGGTAAATACCTTCTCCAAGAAAGGTATTAATCAGTTGCATAATTTCACTTTTCGTTGGCCGCTGTGTTGTAACCTTACAATGTATTTTGGGGTAATTTTGCTCTTTCATATCTCTACATGTTACAAAATTTCACTCACTTTTCTAGTGCAGTGCAGTAGCTGTACAACATAATATTTATGAGCCACCATCTCCACACTTGCGCGTCAGACTCTTTGCAAAATTTCACCTGTTCTTTATCGGTGGTGGTCTTTCAGGTATCTGCTTCCTTTGAATCTTTTTCGCTGCATTTCATATTATTTTTTTCACCCAAGCTTATGATAGGTAAGATAAGAATCTTATTTTTGCAACGAGTTACCGTGTTTTAAACTTCGTTTGCTTGAATAAAGCACAACTTATGACACAGAAGTGTGTTTGCATCCACTCCCTATATGCTTCCGATGAATTTAAAAGGACTATATAATCACAGACTTGAAAATGACATGAACAGCATAAGATACAACAACAATATGCAACACTGAAGAATAGAGGTTTTTTTTCTCGAAGGCATGAGTACATCTACAGTAAACAGTAAATAACTTTCCGGCGTTTTCTATACATAGTCACGTCGTATTCGAGACTATATCTTGAAAATGTATTGCAGATTCTCTAGAGTTCTCTGTTATCAGGAATGCTCTCGTAGATTATCGATTTGGTTATACCATGAGAGCTCTGTGCTCTATGAAGATCTACTTCAGAAGACGTCTTATTTTTGTACAAAGAATCTGAGGGAGATCTTTTGTCCTTGTCAAAATACTGATCACCAACGCTTTCACCAGCATACGTTTCAAGAATGAGATACCCATTTTCATCTACCCCGTGCTCTTCTCTACCTTTGCTTAAGTAAATTGAAGTAGAATATGAAGGATCGTTCAGGTTTAAAGGAGGAGGGACATGTTCATAATTTCTACCGATAGTCGTGTGCTCAGGGCTTTGTTGCTGTTCTCTGATGGGTACGGATCGGTCGAAAGTTGAAGGGATATCTTCATAAACTGGTGATTGGAAGTTCCCAGATCTCGTAGAGTCGTCTACAGGCCTGGAAGGAAGGGATAGTGCTCCGCAAGTTGAGGGACCAATGGATAGAGAATCGTCCAGGACAAATGTCTTTGTTGCATCACAACCAGCTTGAGGTTTGATTGTAGGTACTCTGCGTGGACTGACACCAGCCATGAGGTATCCGTTTTCATCAGTATCTTTTTCATTTGCTGCGAAAGTATCCATATGTGGATGTAATGTGATATCATTTTTGATGTTCTTCATGATAGTTCCTGACATGTCCATGTATTGTTCTATCCTCGTATTACTTCTAATGGTTTTATACTGGGCAAGGTATTCACCGTCTTGGTTTGTGATGTCATGGAGAGGCTGGGAATTCGAGCCCGCTGAATCTTTGATCCTTTCCACTTCAAAATTGTGATTCTGTCAAGAAATGTTGAGAGTTTGTAAAAAGATACATAAAACTTCGGCTATATTTTCTTTTCATATGTCATGAACGCACGGATGATCTTTTAACTAGCTTTCTTTTGCACATCAGGCAATGCAAACATAGTGTCTAGAATTCCTTATAATAACCTATCTCTCCCTCATGAAAGTCTTCATTACACACTTTTGTTATTGTTGTTGTTATTGTTTGTTTCTTCGGTCGGTCGTCTTCGTTGTACTTACCTCGTTCCGCTTTGTAAAAGAGGATAGACTTTATATTCAAGAGTCAACTGAGTAGGAATACTTCTCAACGTAAGGGCTGAGAGTAGCAATCAGCGATCTGGAGGATAATGAGCTATGAAATTGTTTAACTACCTCAGCAGAGTTCTGGTAGATGTGATACATGCTTTCCTGCCGAGAGGCGGCATCCCCAGTTCTATTGAGCCTATGTTCCGTCGAAGAATGGTGCACTGTGCACGAGTCTGAAGTGATGTTGGCATTCGAACTGTTTGAATCTGCTGGGCGCCTAGGTTTACTTGAGGTGACAATGGGGAGAAAATACGCAAATGGAAATGTTTCACTCAGGTTTGATAAAATATCAGTTGGTAAACAAAATTTCGAGGAAGATGAAAATTACAGCACGTAATTAATTTATTGGGTTAAAGACTCTAACATTTCAGTAATTATTATAGAAAGGTATGCCCAAATTTTGTCTATGTTTTTTTTTTTCAAAAAAACAAATCAAATTCTAAATTCCGTTCGGGATTGTTGTTTCATTCAACAAATCTGTTTGTGTGTAGGGGGTGGATCTGACCATTATCAAATCGTGCTTTTTTTTTTCTTGCATTGCTTTATAGAATATAAACGAAGAGTTCCACTCCAAACGATGCTGAATGTATTTTTCAGCAAGTTTGACTTTTTTACAGAAATATATTCATTTAGAATGCTCACACACAGCAACCGCTTCAAACTAAAGTTCTTGTGTCACTCAATGAAAATAAACTTTGATCCAAAATGAGCTAAATTCCTCAGAATATATATATGTATCTATGAAGCTGTCAGGAGAAAAGAAAACTTAATGCAATTTTGCCAATAAGTTATTTCCATTGCTGAATCTAAGGGGGCCTGCTTCTTTAACAAAACACATTAGTTTGAGGACAATCAATGTTTGAGTGCCAAAACGTCGATATGTGTATATATATATAATAGATACTCGTATCATTATACTGATAGGCTAATGCAAAAATACGGATGTGTATACTCATATTCATATCTTAAAAATATTCAATATAATAAGTTTTGTGTGCATTTTCATGACTTTTAACTGCCTATCATGATTATGTCAAAATTGTCATTATTCCCTTTTGTTATAAATAGTGTGTCTATATTAGTTCTACTTGAGATGGGGATTCAGGTTTTGATATTTTGCGAGATAATTGGGAACCACTTATATGAAATATGAAAGAGCATACAATTCTAAGAGGAATTCAAAGCGTATTTGATGAAATTTGAATTCCTGTTAGAATTGTATGATCTTTCATATTTCATATAAGTGGCTTCTAATAATCTCGCAAAATGTTAAAACCTGAATCCCCATCTCAACCGAAACTCTATACCATCTCTTTAAGACAAAAGATGACGTTTGTTCGTTGCATTAAAGAGCATTTCCTTGCCATGAATCACATTTCCCTAGTCCACACATACAAACTTACACACAGACAAATAAGAAAATAATGATGCAAATTCTCACTTTTTCCTGCGATGGTTGCACCAAAACACGCATCGAATGGCAGCCAGTATGAAAACAAAAGAAATCAGGGTTCCCATTGTCAATGAAGCAACTTGTTTTTCAAGGCCTCCAGAACCTGAAAGAAAATTCACTATAATGACACTATGCTACCCAAAAGGTTAGCAGGATTATTGAATTGTAGCTTGTTTTTGAAAATGCATTCTTACATTTTTATCACAAAATCAATAATGAAGTAAAACTGGCAATCATTGCAATTGTATAAGGTGACACGTGAAGGAGTTTATCTATCTGCCGAGACATGTTGATTGTACAGAAAATACATATTTGTCAGCACGAATGTCTGATCAATTAACACACCTCTACTTGGTGATGTTTTCATTACTAAGATCTACCTACACTTAGCGTTTAAAGGCTACACAATATGTGCGACTTTTTCCAAAATCCATCAGAGATATAAAAAAACCAACAACAACAAAGAAGACCAGCCGTTAGAAGAACGGAACCAAAATTGACCTTGGAATTCGACTCCTTTCCAGCCTGATTGCTAATATGTAATACAATGCACAGCATGTTACCTAAAAATACCTAAAAACCCAATATAATATATACCTTTAGAAATGCGACAGATTGATCACTAAAATGTGATCACTGGAGCATTTTACTTCATCGTGCTGAACATCAATTGTGGTACGAACAGTCACTGTGAATGATTAAAGGGATAGAACAGTATTGGTGGAGATTAGAATTGGGCTTTTAACTTTATGTGAGATACCAAGAAAACACTTATGAAATAGTACAGAGCATACCATTTTAAGAGGAATTCAAAGTTTGAGGAAAATCGGGTTTGGAATGACTGAAACATCCAAAATCAAAGTAAAACAAAGCGATCGTAATAAAATGTGGGTCCTACACTTTATTTAATCGCTCTGTTTTGGATATCTCAGCCATTCCAAAACCAATTTTAATCAAATAAACGTTGAATTCCTCGTGGAATTACATGCTCTTTCATATTTTCATAAGAGGTTTCTCATTATTTCACCAAAAATATTAGAAACCTGAAATTAGGTCTCCACCAAAACTATTCGATCCCTTTAACACTTCTCGCCAACAAAATATTACATAATTAATTATAATGTCTTATGCGGATAGAGATAAAAACGTAATATAATTGTGATAACGATCTGAAGTTTTTGTCACATCACGCAACAAAACGTGCTTTAATGAAAAATTTGCTGTACAAACAGAAATTAGAAGGATTAGCAGAAATTGCTCAAGAGGGCTGGTTTTATCATACCACAAAGCTCATCTGTAATAGTATCTTGCAATGTCGTCAATTCTTCAGTGGTGTGAATCACAGCTATTAAAAAGGAAAAAAGAAGACAGCGGGTGAATTTTTAGTGAACACGCTCATGACAGTTCATTTTGCCGAGTAATCCCGGATGCACTCACGAGTCATGTAGCCAACGAGTCAAACTACCCATGAGTCATCATGCTCACGAGCTACGCTCTCCACGAGCTAGACACTGTAGGCAAATAAGCCCCATGAGCTTGACTTCTTGGGCAATAAGGCCCACGAACTCGACATTACGCTGCAGTAGGAGCTCGTAAGCTTTTTTTTTGTTTTGTTTTGTTTTGTTTTGTTTTTTTGCCTAGTTTAGTATTCATGGGCCTTATTTGCCTAGCGTCTAGCTCATGTGCCTGTTTCGTTTGGTGTCTAGTTGGTGGGCTGTATGACTTGTGGACATTTTGTTGATATCCAGCTTGTTGCTTGTGGGCATGACTCGTGGGAGTCCAGCCCGTTGGATGACCCTGTATTCTTAGGTTTAACCCTATAAAGCCCAAGGGGGGGCACATTGTGCCCCCCCCCCCACCATATTTTCGTTTGCCACTCCTACACCTTTTACTCGATTTCAACCAAATTTGGTGACTTTTCCTAAAATCTTATTGCGAACATTTTGATATATAATTTAGCTATGTCCGATATTGCTGGTTGCCATGGCAACCGTAAACTGACAACCATGTTCGTCAGATTTTGCATGATTTTCTGTTCAAATTTCAGTTAACAATATAATAATGGATGAAATGGGGGTTTTCTTGGCTATTATTTGCTGAAGGACCAAAATGTGAAGTTATTATGGTTGTGAATTACCCTGAAATGGTCTTCTTATCATTTCCTTTATTTTTCATATGACATAGGCATCAAACAATAAACATAATAGAAATAATCGAAAATACAGCATTTTCCAAAGACTACCCTTTTATTTTGTGTTATCTTCACACAAGCTTTGCCTGTGATATCATTTCTTCGTCATATTATCAATCTGCAAACTCAAAATTTCAATATTTTGGAAATATGGAATATGATACCAATATATGTACCCATTCCAAGCAATACATCATAGGTTTCATATATTTCTTTATATTGTATTGAATAGCGCCCCCACATGTTGACCTTGAGAAATTTCAACAGTAACAAATAGTGAAGGTTGACTTGCTTTTCCTTTGTGGTAAATATGAAAATGATTGATATGAAATAAAAACATATATACTTGGGATAAAGAAATAAAAAGAAAAAACATGATCTTAGCATATTTCCTATGTTTTTCTTTGTATTTTGGTTAATAGCGCCCTCAGTGGATGACCTTGGGAAATTTCAAATGTTGGGTCTTGTAGAGTATGAGTTGCTCTACCCATGTGCCAAATATGACGGTCATACATCATATAATAAAGAAGTTATATAGGGGGGGCACAATGTGCCCCCCCCCCCCCTTGGGCCTGGAAGGGGTCAAAATAGCCTGGGCTTTATAGGGTTAAGGGCCCTTGCCAGACTTTAAGTCCTCACACTACAATCCTGCTGCTTTGGGGAAAAAATAATTCTGTGTCTTAATGCCCAACTCCAATTAGCCGTGGTGGAAGCAAAGTTGGTCAAGTGTGCTGATCGTAAGGACTTACATGATATTTAAGTCTGACGAAGAGGGGAGACAACAAGGTTCTTTCTTAAACTGTCCTTTATCAATAAGCACAGGCTAATGTGTTGGATAGCTGAATAACAATAAACTTAGAAAAATACATACAGTGACACACAAACACACACAATTACGAACGATTTAGAGAATACTCACTTGTAATATTCTCTTTATATTTCGCACCCGCTGTTTGTATATTATGTACATCTTGCTCCTTTTTATCTACAATTAAAATAAAACATTACAGAAATGTATATCAAGGAATGTAATGCCACAGAATAGCCTTGAAAGTTCTCAGGAAGGTATTGAAACATAAAACAAAATTGTCAAGTTCAAGCTCCTTAGTAACTGTTATGAAAGGATCTAATGTCAAATCTAGGATGGTCATTAATCATGCACCATTGATATTTATTTATTTTGACTTCAAGCATCAAGTGCCATTGCGGACTGTTCGTTTGGAATGTTACATTTCACTTTTGGCACATTTTACCGTCCCTAAAATAAAAACTTAGAAAATGACCCTCGGATGCAATTAATTCTCAAACCTATTCTATCCGTACATTTCTTTAGATGAAGAAATAGAATCTTTACTTTCTTCTAAGATGAAAACTCATAAGAAATCAGGATTACCGACGCAATACGAGCATTTCTGCGTCCGGTATAAAATTTCTGAAGGACTTTGCTGTTGTATACACTGTCATGATATTAAATTGAAGGACAGATTTACCATCTGTTGTATTTTTTTAATGTCCGACAAGATGGGACGGATGAGTTCCAGGTTGGGTAGTATGTTGACCATCCGGGCTGACTCGAACACTGCAGTGTCGCACTACCCTCGATTACGAAACCTTCGCCACAGGTGAGAGTTATTGTGGATCCGTAGCCCGTCATATTAGAGTCCCAGTAACCATTAGATACATGACTGGGATGGCGACAATATCCGGCTGAAGCTATTAATGAAGACACAGAACTAAATGATCATTACAAATAAAATAAATTCATTGGAGCATTTTCTCCACCTTTGTTCACGGGGCTGTCATGAAAGCTACAGGAAAGTATTCGGGCGATTAACTACCACAAGATTTTTATCAGAACTACATGCACATACACACGCAAACACGTACACACAAATGTGCAACATCGACGTAGACCTACACGTATTTTCATGAAATATGAAAAAAAAACATCACTTATCACCGGCATGGGCGATAAAAACTGACAGTTTCTATATAGGATCATGAATCCTACATGATCATTCTGGAAGTAAATTTCACGCTGGTTAGTTTTTATTCGTTTTCTGAAATACATGTAATTATAGCTCTCAGAAAAATGTTGAAAGGAACACGACTAAAGAAAAACAACAACGACATATACTATCGAGCAAAAAAGCTTTCATAAAATCTTATAAAAAAAAACACACTAATTTCATTTTCTGTTTACAAACAATATTTATTTCTTTTTCTTTTTTCTTTCATTCCTTTCTTTGCACTATTCTTCTGTGCTTTATTACTTTCAATGGTATACCCTTCTGTCAACTCATGTAATGTCGTTGTGTTTCTCCTGTCTTGTTCTGTCCAGTCTTCGTAAACAAATAATAGTATGTTCACAAGAGTTCTTTGAGTGGTTCACAATTTACAAGAATGCTTTTCTGTGGACCTCTCAATTCTTTTTTTTTTCTCCAGACATAACTTTGTTACTTGCCATTATGCATGTATAATTTTGTATTTGTTAACCATTCTCTAATATGTAAAGTCGAATACATGCCTATGTTATATCTTCTGATTCATGTCGTGTTATTTTTGCCGTAAAGAAAGAAAGAATGAAATAATTGAAATGAAATGTTTATAGAAAACGTGAACGAAAATAGAAAAAAATAATGACACTGTAAAACCCTTTTGCAAGTCCAAAAAGATAAAGAGTCATAGAACAAATTTTGTGAATGTCCTAAAATCAAGATCACATGAATAAGAATGTTTAATGTTTAAAGATAATAAAAAGTTTTGGTACCTCAAAAATTTCCTTGTCTTAGTTTGTGTTTCAGGTTAAAGTACCTTTCATATAACTAACACTGTGAGACTTACTCGCCCCAAAGTGCTCTCATGTCTTAGTAATCATGCAATTAACTGCGACCAGCAGCCCCATACGCATAATAGCGACCAGCAGTCCCATGCGCATAGCGTAATCGGGCTTCGCATTTTAGCATTCAGGATCATGACAGATTTAGTATCGCGGGATAAATGTTAACTTAAAATCCCAAAAATTCTTCAATTTGAAGACTTAGCAATTAAGTTGAAGTATTGAAAACAGGTTTCGGGCAACGTTTGGTTCTGCCTACAGTCCCTTTCTGTTCGAATTCATGACTGAATGTGACTCGGCCGAGAGGACCCCGGGAGAGCTACATACACCATGTACACTGAATACTACAGCCAGTGCATGCGAACACATCACATGCGCACAAATTTCAAATCCCATATCAACGGATAAGATGTTTGTGTGCGCATGCGCTGGCCGTAGTAGTCAGTGTATTCATCGGTCCATGGTGTATGTAGCTCTCCCAAGGTCCTCTCGACCGAGTCACATTCAGTCATCAATTCGAAAAGAAAGGGACTATTGGCGGAACCAAACGTTGTTCGAAGCCTGTTTTCAATACTTCAACTTAATTGGTAAGTCTTCAAATCGAAGAAATTTTGGGATTTTAAATTGACATTTACCCGCGATACTAATTCTGTCATGATCCTGAATGTTACAATGCGAAGCCCCATTACGCTATGCGTATGGGGCTGCTGGTCGCAGTTAGCTATGCGTACAATGGGCTGCACGCTGCTGGTCGCAGTCAGTGAGTGGTTTCGTACAATATTTATCGACGCTGTACGGCGACGGCTCTGGTACGAAACCATTATTGCATGATTACTAAGACATGAGAGCACTTTGGGGCGAGTAATTCTCACAGACAACGTACTTTAACGTGAAACACAAACCAAGACAAGGAAATTCAGGGAAACTTTGAGGTACCAAAACTTTTTATTATCTTTAATGATTTACTGACAACCGTACATCCTAGAATATATCAATTTTAACTCCATCAAAACTGGTGAAAAGCTCATTTACATATCAAGGGTCGAATCTCATTTTTACGGAACTCGTGAAAATTGCAAACTTTGAAATCCACGTTTTTTAAATGCTTGTGAAACGTAGCTATACCAGACATAAAACTATCGATTGTTTGATCAAACATCTGGCTTTTATCATTGTCATAATCTTTATTTCCAGTCATACTAATTTTGAAGCTGTTTAGTTCTGGTTTGATTATTCCTGTCATATGATTTCTTAAGGTAACGTAATGTGAAAGCATAATGGCAAATCCTACATAATCGTATGAATTATTGTACATACATGCACACAAGCATACACAAACTCAAGATGTACATATTCCAGTTATCTTTCGACTTTCATTATCTATTCTCACCTTGGCATTTCAGTCTGACAGCCTTGTTCTCGGGACAATCGATTCTCGTCGTAGAACACCCCGTTAAACGTATGTATGAAGGATCTGTTAAATATTATGATAATGATTTACGAACTCTGTAGATGTTTTATCATTTTACTCTTTAAGAATTAAATTTATGAAAGGCAGCTATCTTCCTTTTATTCATTAAGTCTTAGTTCATTTATTCATTCTTCTGTAAAAGCAGGGAAGTCCCATTCAGTGCCACAAAGGCCTGCTTTGGAAGGGAGCCCTGCGTTGATATCCATTTCATTACATCTGCACACAATGAATAAAAAGAACAAAGCGAGCATAATCGAACAATCGGTTCGTAAGAGCATAATAAGCAAGTTCGTAATTAGCTCATGTGCACGTTGGTACAAATGACCTTTCTATTTTCTTAGTTGGTTAGGCACTTCACTCATATTCAAAGCAATATAATGCACACCCGTAAGTTTGCTCGACGTAACAATTTATGGAATTCGTGTTAAACAAAAAATGATCTTCCATATATAGCGAGACCAGGTGACTAGAACGGTCCGTCAAACAACCCTCGGGGGAAGCACCCATTTCTTTGTTTTGTATCGAATGCATTAAAACGTGTTTATATTTGTATTGCCAAATACCAGGTTTGCAGTCAGGTGGATGTAATGGCAATTATCATGTACAAGGATTGTATGAATATTCATTATAGGAGAGAATCCGTGCTTATCTCCGTGAATTTAAAAACCATCTTGCGTTTTGGTTCCAATGAACTTTTGCTGCTCATGCGCAAAGTAGAACTACGAACTGGCTTATACACATAGACCCGAATTCACGAAGGTGGTACAAACAAAACCATGGTTTAAACTATGGACAAAAACCATGGAGCGCCAAGTGTCGCACGGAATATTTCGTTACGAAATTGGTCATTTCGTCGATAAAATGACAGGTTTCGTTAACGAAATTATCATTCCGTGGACGAAATGTTCATTTAGTTAATACAAAATGTTGTCATTTTGTTACAAAATAATAATTTCATCGACGAAATGACTGATTTCGTGACGAAATATTCCATGCGACACTTGGCGCTCCATGGTTTTTGTCCATGGTTTAAACCATGGTTTCATTTGTACCACCTTCGTGAATTCGGGCCATAATGTTGTCAAAGAGTAGGAGAAAAGCCTCAAACGTACTGAGCTGTCTCTTTATCACGGGAATCCGGAGTTTGTAGAGAAAAGGGATGTATTTAAAGACAATAGTGTACAGCCTAGCTACTTCACGAATTGCCACACGTTTTCGGCTTTGCTGCTCGTGAAGTTCCGAAAAACACGGTTTCCCATATACTAAATCTTCTCAGCTTCTTGAAATGACAGTACAGACATACATTTTGTTGAAATCGTTGTGCTCAATTTGGGATTCACCTTTTGTAGGACATTGCAGCCGTTGAGTCTCGTCCCATGCTGCTGTAGTGGATAGTGTCTGAGGCGATAACCCCTTTGCTCCTGGGAAGCCGAGCTCTGCACAGACCACTTGAGCAGCTACGACGTTAAATCCATCATGACACACATATCTGTCTGGTTCCAGAACCACTAAGCCTTCATGGGGAGAGGGTCCTTCTACCAGTTTGACGGATGGCGCTTCTTGGAAATAAATGGACAGATAGTTTTTTACTGGACTGTTTGATTCAAGATAAAGAATACATTAATTACACTGAACTAGCGATTTCTTAGAGCACTGTTTGATTCAAGATAAAGAATACATTAATTACACTGAACTAGCGATTTCTTAGAGCCTAACATCATAGAGCGATGAAATAGAAAAAAGAAGTCCTCTGGAAATATGTCTGCATTTCTTTAAGACGGGCTAATGTAGCACTTCCCCACAGGCGAAAATAATTTGACTACAATATGTTTTGCTTTTGGTTTTTACAATGAAAATAGAAGAAATGACGTCTTGCTAGACACGTTAAATGCACTTACTCATGCACGGTAGGTAGTACCGATTCAATTTTTTTAGCTGTTAGAATTGTTCTGGACTAATATAAATATAACAAAATGAAATAAAACAATATCAAAAAAATTCGCCTCTAAAATATTTTTGCTTCTTTGTCTTCACTTCTATGACATTGCGCATATCTGTCAAGTAGGTTTAGACCTGAGTATACTTCATGCTTATTAATCAAATAAATTTAGATGACGCAATGAAAGCATACAATGTATATCTAAGTGTATGCCTATGTTCTATCAAATATAAGAGGAATATAAGAGAATATAAAGGGGTTTTTGAAATATTCTGATAATTCGTAGGAAAAGCACTAATGTGAAGAATTAAAACCTAAAAACCAAAGTAGAAAAAAAAATTACAGCATTAATTATTGTTGGAATAGGCCTACTATTGGAATACAACTCCAAATGAAGAGTTTGTTCGCAAAAACCGATAAGTCCATTTTTGAAGATTTTAAAGTACGGTGTCTGTCATAAAGTACTAAATAACACCTTTTAAATGATGTATTGGTCACTACATATAAAGGTTATGGTCGAAGTTATGGTCGCAAGAAGCAAAAATTTTCTTATTATTCTCTTTATTTTTCTTCACCTTTAATCGCAAATATCTCCATTTGGCAAATATGGACTTATCGGTTTTTGCAAACAAACTCTTCAAATATTAATACTATAAATAAAATGCGACAAACGTCAGACAAAAAGAGGTGATGCAACACTGCTGGACTCGTTGATATGGCATACGCACTTACTCTATGCTATTTTGCCCAGATTAACGCAACGATGTGTCAGAATTGAACATCAGTTTTTCAGTTTGTAGATAATCTTTTCCCCAAGTCTGTACTGAGGGGCACAGTAAGTGAACTATATTTCTCATGTTGATGAATAAATTTACCGCAAGTCCGCAAAAAAAAAAGAATGAATTCTACTTTCCATTCATTTTACTTCATTTCTAACATTTCACATATCGGTCCCTAAATGATTAATGAGAATTATGCTTTCTTAACACCAACAATATGTTTACATTGATTGATATTGGTATTTCATGATTCTTTGTTAGCATAATGCCCTACATTGCAAGAAAAGGGTTCAGGAAAAGGGTTGGAGCACAATTAGATGGTTCTCAGCAGTGTCACAATACCGACTCCATTTTGAGAGCTCGTAGAAATACCAGCAATATCTTAACATTGATTGATATTGGTATTTTGTATTTCTTTGTTAACGCTATGCCCTATACTTTCAACTGCTCTTGCTAAAACCATTGCATATATAAACCCCTATACGGAGAAACGTTTACTCATCTCTTTTTAGTGGGTCAAATCCATCGCCATTGTCCATTTTTTTTTACTATTATAATGCTGGTAGTGTTTTAAATCCGTACTTATTCAATGAAACAATTTGCTCAATGAAACATCACTAGTACTTACCATCAAAACACCTCACGGTCATCGTAAAGTTCACTGGGAAGTTATATATAATTAATCCAAAACTTCAATCGATGGGCCAGTGATAAGAATTTGGAAGGCCGATCGTGATTCTCAATCAAAATCAGAGACGTTCTGTTCTTTTTTTTATCTCGAATGTAAACTCCAATTAACTCGTTGTTCCTAAACTTGATCTCAGAGAGAATTCGTCGTCCACGAGGTGCCTGTATAACCCAGGTGTTACTGGCAACGCAATTTTCATCACATGATATTTCGCGCTCCAGTGGTTTTCCAGAACAATTCAGTGTCAAATCTGCGGGATATAAAATGCAGAAAAGATGTCCATAGAAATCCGGTGGAATACTTGGCAAAATTTCCACTACAGGAAGACCAAAGTTTTTTGTTTTGTTTTTTTCAGACATCGAATGAAATAATGTTCGAATGGGTGATATTAATTACAGTATCGTCTATAGTGGCTTTTAAGATTTTCAATCTGTAAAATCTGTCTTTTTTCACTGTTAGTAAGAATAATATTTGGTATAATTTCATTAACGCAGCTAAATTTCAGTCTAAATAATGGCAGTACATATTGTAAAAATCATAATTACAGTTTCAGTAGGCCAACTCATGTACATGAAATACATTAAACATGTTAAATAGTAATGGCAGGAATACATGAAAAGATACCCACCTCGCATGATAGGTTCCAAAGCTGAGGAAGTCGGAATCGGATTAGAAAAGATGAAAACAGCAAACGACAATGCTAGGTATGCCATTTTCCAGCAATACCAAATACCAACAATTGCTCATAAGCAGTGAAAATTGTCGACAGATTCCTGGTCGAGGACAGACGTACAGACACTAAATTTTGCCGTTAATATAAAGTCTACGCAATGTGGCCGAAACGATTTTGGCACGAAAGAAAGAAGACTTGCATGCGCGTGATGACACTGCGCAACTTACACAGCCACTCCCAACGTGCCCAAACGTGTAAGAAACCAAAAATTCAGGCTGCTGATTTTATTGCACTGTCGTGTCTCACAAAATAATATCTAAGATCTTCGAGGAAGTAAAATGATAGCGTATACACATACCACTCCACAGTGCCAATCATTTGCTTCTTATACCATATCATACAAAGGAATTCATTGCCATAATAATCCCTGACATTAAAAATTTTCCAGGCTTTTAGACATACGAAAGTGATACAGTGCGATGTGCAACACCACTCAAGAGTGTCATTGATCAACCTATTCATTTCCTGCATTTGTGGGAAGAAAATGCAAATGCCATTCTGTATGTCATAGTTTTGGTTCTTACACTCACCATTGAATTAACACCGGTAGCAGAATAAACCGCAGTATCTGTTATGGCGAGAATTTGGTGAGTGAATCATGATCAAAGTCTGCTGATAATTGCTATGGGTCTTATGAAGCCATATATCTTGTAGAGGATGTAAGAACTGATTTAACTCCAACATAATTTTGAAGTTTAATTTCGTGGTGATGAATTAACCACAAACAAGAATTATTTACTGTACATTACGTTATCGTAGAGGACTACATGTAAAACACTTAGGACTAGTGTTTCGTTGCGTCATGCTTTATTTCCGTAGATTCTTTTAAACAGTATTGATGGAAATATTGATACTTAGCTGTCCAAGCATGTATGCTTTGGAATATATGGGTGAGAGGGCATACGATCCTGACATTGTCTACTGGACCAACGTAAAGAATTTTACGTATAAATGGATCTTTGCTGAAATCGATGACAAACAATGGTGCAGTGTCCTAATGGTTTATCTTTATGTATCAAAAACGTAGAGAGCGCCCTGCGTGGTTGCCTCTTTTCTGTGCTCTGAGTTGTTTATGATTTTTGTGTTGTTCTGTGATATTATTTTTGTGTCACTGTGCCAGCTGTATTGTATGTGCTTTGTGAATCTCCTGGACCATTTTTGTGTTAAGTAATTCGAGGATTTGGCTGAAAATCGGCAAACTGCATTTGGGGTTTGATATCATTTGCACGGGAGCCACACCACAGCCTTCATATTCAGGTAGGGTATGTGTTTATGCGCTCATGCGAGCCTAGGGCTGTTAAGCGCGTAGAAGTCATACGCGCTATGTAATGTGTTCATGCGCTCAACTGTTGTATACTTGAATGAGCTGTAGCTTTTTTTAATTTTTTTAAATTTGTATGTACGTTTTGCACAATGCAGTGATGATAATGATCAGTATAATGGAACGAATGAGGAATATGTTTGTTGTGAGTCTAATACTGACTCTTTTGCCATGTGTGTATTGCTGTACAGCCACATGCGCTTTTAGTAGGTCTATACTACCAACTGTGAAGAATGATAAGAACATGTCTAGTACCGGTATCACAGTAAAAGGCTACTCAAAAGCATGCATTTTGTATTATAAGAATGCAAGCTCTACTTTTCACATGTCACTGCTTACCAGTGGAGATGTTGAAATCAACCCAGGTCCGTCATTTAGTGTGTCAGCTACTAAAGATCATGCTGTTAATAACAATACAAGACGTGCATATAGTATTTCGGACCTTTTACAGCTGAACCCTTACAATGTTTACTCCACTCAACCTTCTTGTAAGTGCCTTAGGATTAATGAAGTGACATGGCAACGAATAACAGCACTATAGATTAACAGAGTCAAAAAGACTCACAGAGGTAAAAGAGTAGTAAGACAAAATAGGGATCAAACTGTGAAGTTGTTACACGAAAGAAAATTTGTGAATTCTGATATTTCATGTATGAATATGAAATTTGCTATGTTAAATGCCAGATCGCTGAAGAACAAAACCGCTGAGTTTGTAGATTATATTCTTGATCATGAATTAGACATTGTTGCTATTTGTGAAACATGGCTTACGCCTAATAAAGCTGCTCCGATTGGTCAATTGACACCACATGGCTTCACATCTAAGCACATTCCCAGAGTTGGCAAACGAGGAGGAGGAATAGCTGTGTTGTTTAAAAGTCATTTAGATATCAGAATTGTAGATTCCCCAAATGTTACAACATTTGAAATGATTCAGATGACTCTGAATTATATGCAGAAATCGTTGCATTTCATCAATGTATATCGTCCACCCAGTTCAGTACAGTTTCAGATTTTCTTGGATGAGTTTTCTAATGTTCTCGATAGACAGCTTCTCTGCTCGTCTGACTTGTTGATTGCAGGTGATTTCAATATACCTGTGGACTCATCAACTTCGAATTCGAAGTTGTTCTCTGAATTATTGTCAGCCTTTAATATGATTCAACATATTAATGAGCCAACTCATAATCGAGGCCATGTATTAGATCTGCTTATAACTCATAAAGGTAACACTGTACAACTTTGTAATACCGGTGTTGTGGAAGGTATATCAGATCATTCAGCAATAATGTGTGCATTGAACCTTCCTAAATGTTGTATCAAAAAAACATTTGTTGTGACACGGAATTTGAAATCTGTAAACCCACAAGAGTTTGTTGCTGATACTCATGTTAAGTCTCTTTTATCAGCTGAACCTCAAGTTAATAATGTTGATGATGAAGTGAATTTGTATAACACCTTACTCACTGCCACCCTTGATAAGTTGGCACCTGAGAAACGAATCAAGGTCACAATACACCCCAATACGGAATGGTATACCCCAGAAATAGCTCAAGCAAAACTGCTTCGTAGACAGTTAGAAAGGAAGTCAAGGTCCACAAAACTGGAGATTCACAAGCAGATGTATCATGCACAAAGGCGATGTGTAAATGCTTTGATTAAAGATGCTAAGTTACAATATCATTCAAAAAAGGTTACGGATTGTGGGAAAGATACAAAGAAGTTGTACAAAGTTGCTAATGCTTTACTTTACCGAAAACAGCGATCTCCTTTACCAGAACACCTCACTCATGGTGATCAGGTTGAGTTAGCCAATTGTTTTAATCAATATTTCATTGATAAAATTGTGGCAATCCAACGGAGTTTCCCAACTCGTTGTGAACAGCCAAATGACATTGTATGTGAAGTCAAGTCAGAATTGAGTGAGTTTCAGTGTGTCACTGTTAATGAGATAGAAAAGCTTATTAAGAACTCACCTAACAAATCGTGTGAACTTGATCCAATCCCAACAGATTTGGTTAAGAAGTGTGGCAGAGTTTTAGCACCCGTTATCACAAGAATCATAAATGCTAGCCTGAGATTAGGTGTAGTTCCACAGGTGTGTAAAAAGGCAGTTATTCATCCAACTTTGAAAAAAGCAGGCTTAGATCAGGAGTGTTTAAAAAATTACCGTCCAATTTCAAATTTACCTTATTTAAGTAAATTGCTCGAAAAGGTTGTTTTCTCACAACTGACAATGTATCTGCAAGATAATGAATTGCTTGATTCATTTCAATCTGCGTACAAGCCTGGTCATAGTGTAGAAACACTGTTAGTCAACTTATCAGATATTGTGTTCAGAGAATTAGATAGTGGTAACATCACTGCTCTTATCATGCTTGATATGAGCTCAGCTTTTGACACAGTCAACCATGCTATTCTGATTCAACGATTGAGATATTTGGGCATCAAAGGAACTGTTCTTGATTGGTTTATATCCTACTTATGTGATCGATCTCATTATGTCAGAATTGGTGATTCTACCTCTTGTAAAACTATGATAAAGTTTGGTGTACCTCAAGGTTCTGTTGGAGGCCCGCTGCTTTTTTCTCTGTATATGCAACCAATTAGTGAAGTATTTCGCAAGCATTGTATTAGTTATCATTGTTATGCGGATGATATACAACTTTATTTGTCTTTTAAACCCACTGTGTCTTCATTGTCATCCGCCATTGTTAAACTCGAAGCATGTTTGCAAGACCTGAAAATTTGGCTTACATCCAATGGCCTTAAACTAAATGATGATAAATCTGAGTTTCTGTTGTTGGGATCAAAGCATATGTTAAGCAAAGTTGATTATCAGTCATGTCATGTCAACATCGGTAGCACTTGCATTACTCCGTCGAAAACAGCCCGTAATTTAGGTGTCATATTTGATCAGGAAATGTCATTTCGAAGTCATGTAACTCATATTCAGCGGAATGTTCGATATCAGTTGCGTAATTTAAGTTTCATAAGGAAATATTTGTCTAAATCTGCAGCTGAGATACTTATTCATGCTTTGATTTCTTCTCGGTTGGATTTTTCGAATTCATTGTTGTGTAATCTTTCAAAAAAAGATGTCACAAAACTTCAACGGTTGCAAAATTCTGCTGCCCGATTGTTAACTTTTACTAATAAGTTTGATTCCATGTCACCAGTTCTCCGTTCCTTACATTGGTTACCTGTAGAAAAAAGGATTATTTTCAAGATTCTGTTATTAGTACATCATTCAGTTCATTCTTTTTCCCCAATATACATAAGTAATTCTGTTCAAAAATACAATCCGACACGAAGGCTACGTTCATCATCAGATGCATTCTTACTCCAAACACCCAGAGTAAAACATGGGTATGGTGATCGTGCTTTTTCCGTTATGGGACCAAAATTGTGGAATCAGTTACCTCTTCAGTTAAGGGAACTGTCATCTACAGAGTCATTCAAATCCAAACTTAAAACTTATCTGTTCCTTTCATACTGAGGACTGTAATTGCTGTATGTCATTAATATTGGATTAATATTGTATTTTTAATTGATATATGTTGTATTCTTTATTTGGTATATATTTGCTTTTGTTTACCATTTTTTCTTTGTTGAAATGTTTGAATATGTATATGCATGTAAATATATGATATTTTTTTCATTTTTGAAGCGCCATGAGCACTGAAAAGTGGACCTGTGCGCTATACAAGTAGCCACTATTATTATTATTATTTAAAAAAAAAGTTTACCCAATTACTTACAGAAAATGCGTAAATTTGCATTACATGTATTATGATGTGATTAGTTTGTCGTATGTTGTAGTGCAACAGATCCGAGATAGATACATCAATTTAGTATTGCAAATGCCCACTGTTGTGTACATATACCATGAGATCATCTATTTAGGGGTACTTTCAATATAACACTCTAATTGATATTCCGTTTGATGTTCGTCTAAAATCTCAATTTACAAGCAGCAATTCAAAAATTATAAGCAAGCCTCATCTTAACGACTTCACCAGCTTACCTAGAGCAAACTAATTTGTTTATAGCAGTGGACATCCTACCGATTACACTATACATTTTATTGCTGTGGTGTTATCATAACACGATTTAAGCTATTAGTAAACAAATATCAAGCAAACTCTTTAAGAATTGAGGTCATATGAACCCAAATTTAGCTGACTCGAAAGATTTATCACCATCTGACCATACATTTGCATACCAAATGAAATCTTCGGAATCGAATTTGCAGAGCTGTATATAGGATAAGTGTTATTGTAAATCCCATAACCCAAGCATTCAGTTTACACTTTTAGGGTATATACAACTCCGATACCCTCTCCTCGTTTGTTCATTCTTTTGTCCATTTGTTTTGTTTGTTATTTTAGTCGTGATTATGGTTTTTGTTATTGTTCTTGTTGCTGTTTTGCAAATGAAGGCGTCTTAAGACCATTGTGTGACCACTTGTAGTCTATATTGGAAGCCAAAAAAAGTTTTTGTGGGTGAAGTATTCCTTCATGAATAAAGCGGTGTCGAAAAAAAAAAGCAAAGAAAGAAGAAAGAAAGCAAACGGGGTATTCATGTATTTCTCTTGTGCCTGCATGTGTGATTTTTAAACGAAGTATAAGTGGCGTGGCTGTGGTGGTCGCTGATGGCACTATGACCGACAAGTCGTGAATAGCCATTATATCTGTCTGAACTGAACTTTGCCGATACCCAAACAGCAATGGTACACACGTACGCACCACAGATAAACCTATACATTGTCATTTTATTTGTGTTTGATAGATCTTGTTTTGTAGTACAATACCGCAGAGTACAATTATTTCTTTTCAGTGACCACTAAGTATTACTCAATAAAAAAAGATACTCAATTCATGCACAATATTCATCTTTATTGAACAGCAACATGCATGGAACCGAAGCACCTTAAACACATATTGGTACAATCACTTATAATTTCGATGCCAATGGAAATGTTCAATTTTGAGTGGGCCAAAGAAAAATTTGGTTCTCGCTTGAGTCGAAGCACTTTCTCCAGTCCCAAGGACCTCGACTCCTCACATAGCATGAGTATAAATTGTCTTAATCGTAGACATTGACAACAATAATTCAACTATAGAACTGATGATGCAAATCTTGAATTTGAACAGTTTGATAAAAACCCAGAAACTGTCAGGAAAGTCTGTTATGCGTAACTTTTTCTAAGTGATAAAACAAAATGAATAGCCCTTTTCCGACAGGACCGTGCACTGCAGTACCGTCTTTAAATAAGTTTCCATATTATTATTTTCACCTGTTCCCAAAGTATTATTGGTTTGGGTTTTTTTTCGGTCTTATTTTCAATTTCAGTGAATGCACAAACTAATACAATGTATGCAGTTGGGACACTCGGACAGTGTCAGATACTCGTCTGATATACGAATTGTGTATCAAGCGATTTTTCGTGAAGTTATATATATATATATATATATATATATATATATATATATATACTTAGGGACTATTTATATATATGTATATTATGTTTGTAATATATAGTTATATATATATATACAGCAATAATAATGTCACAGCAGAGGAATGCATTGAATGCCAATTGGCTTGATTTTAATATCAAAATCCTAATTTTCGGGGGCCTCCCCCTCGTCAGGGATGAAAGTGCTAGTGTAATAGTGTTATTAGGTGTGTTTTTGAGTCCCCTTTTCATTTCTTGAAACCCTCTTTACACTCTTCACTTTCAACTCTAATATTAACTCTTGAAAAATGATGCTACTGCTCTCAAAGTTGACATTACAGGCATGTGAAGAATGGGTAGTCATGGGTTGAATGCGTTAATACAATATGTCTATCTGATGATTCATTGATTGATGCTATGGAGTTTTACATCCTTCTCTTTGTCTCATCCATTTGCGCTGAGCATGGATTGCTAAGATTAAACGCTTGACTAGATCGTATAAACTTAAAAAGCAGAATACTAAAGGAAACGCATATTTTGTTGGATTATTCCCCCATTTCAAGCATAGAGCATGTTAAACACAGCTGCCTTTAATTCATCCATTTAGAAAATTGCGTTTTGGAGAACGGCTGCTTAGAAAAAGTGTATCCTGAATCATGCTCAATCGGAAGATCCGTGGTTATTTTGGGGGCGTGTCCATGACGTCATGGGGTGAAAGGCAAACCCGGAAGTATCACACAACAGCCTAAGCTTACCTATGTATGCTCTCGATGAGAGCGTGATGTCAAGGCTCACACCCCGAAATCCCAAGACATTTTTATCAGACTGTCACCAAAAAAAGAAATGAAATAAAATTGTTTTCTACTTCAAGTCTCCTGTGAAATCACACATTTCCTCGTTTAAATAGAGTCTGTTACGTGTTATTTAGGCCACGAATACAGAAGTTGTCAGGCCTAGTGCCTGTACGATGGCGACTTCGTAGTCGATCAGTCACATGCATGCGCCCATCACCGGCCGCGTATGTCGCAGTGCAGTAGCCTCCGTGTATCAAAGAGCGGAGAAGCCTGAGCTTCGTACCTCTTTTGTACGTACATGTACAATGTATTATATCAGCAGTTCCTCGGTAGTACTACAGCTGTGTACGCCATATACATGTATTTAGCGAGTCTATTTTTTCGCGAATCGGGACTTGCCAACAATTTCGTGAGTGCTTAAATTCGTGGTTATGGAGTACACTACGGAAGGGGGAAATGTATACGGAAAGAGAGTTAATATTTTCTCGTGTTTTTAAATTCGCAAAAAGCACCAGGTTCGCGAAATTGGCGAAAATAATAATAAAAAAAAAAAACTCGCGAAACATTCGGCGTACGTGGATCGCTAATAAGTAGGCCCTATGCGCGGGCATCGGCTAAGTCGAAGTCTTGACTAGGCCGGCCGGCCTACTCTGGTGATAAAATAAACGATACAGAGCACTGCGATTTTCATCGATAGTGATAAAACTTTGATGGACTCGGTGAAGTGATGAATGGATCGTGCAGTGAATTTGTGAGGGTACCTAGCTCTAGCTATAGTAGACTTGCTAAGGGGATAAACGCTCCAAATAGTACAAATGTCCTATACTTGGCACAGATGTTCCCTAGGACAACTGAAATTTTTTCATCTAAAGAGACAATCTGTATCTATGCAAATAAGCCTTAATTTGCATAATTTATGCATAATACATATAAAAATTATTCAAAAATATATGTCCATCCAGCAGAAATACCTAATTAGGTTAAAAAAAAATCTGTTGAGTAAGTGGAAACAATTCCTGCAAAAATTGATTTCATACCTATGTAAATTAACATAAAATTTGCATAATTACGCAAGTTATTGTTCAAAAATCTGCATTTTTGAGAAAATTTCTAAACTATCAAGCACTGGATCTTGCAGTACAATGTTTGAACCTGGGATTGATGCTCCTTGGGTCAAAAGTAAATGATTCATCTAAAGAGATAAATTGTCTCTATGAAACAACCTGTCCTTTGCATAATGTGCATATCAATACCTATACATCTACAGATAATTAGAACAAACAATGTCTTAAATCGCTTTGAACTTAACATCCAAAAAGCTAATAGAATAAGACAATATTCTCACAACAACACTTTTCAGTTGCTTAAATTGTTTCCATATTGTTAAATTAACGTAGGCATTTTAAGCGTAAATTATGTAAACAAGTACACAAAACGTGAAATTTCAAAACATATTGATCTTTGAAATGATTTTTGCTAACAACTTTCCTTCATTTCATAAATGCTTTGCAGGGCGGAAATATAACGGTCGATAGTGACACTCTTTAAATGTGATTATGCAAATCTAACATTAGAGCCTACTTTATGAACAGATGCAAATTGGAACAATATTGCTTACAAAAGGACTCTGTTTTCCTTGCAAACAGTACGCAACTGAGGTCATAATTAGAAAATCATTACAAAAAGTACTATCATAGTTAACGTGTGAATTCTAAATTTCATTGTATTTTCTAGGCAATCAAGCGAATAAGAGGCTTTTTAACATCACACTGATTGTGCAAATTATGTGGATGCAAGGGTAGCTGCACACATTAAGAAGTTACAAGCTTGAGTTAGAAACAAAGTCTGTTTCTGGAGAAAAATGTTAACTCAGTATACTATGAGCTACTATTGTATTGGAACGATGCCAGGAAATTTATACACAATAACATTTTGATATGGCAATAATATGCACAACTTGTCATGTGAACAATAAAGGAGATGTTATACATGTACTTTAAGTCAAATAATCTCAGTCTCTGACTTAAAACCAGGCAATTTCAATCATAAATCAAAGCAGAAATACTATGTTTATAGCCATAAAAGAGTTAATTCGATGGCTTTTACAATTACTAGGATGTGATTTGTCAACAGATCGTCACAGGCTACTGTTTACGTGAATAGTAAATGTCATATTCTCCCTGGTTGTGATTGTTTTCCCTTGGGAAAATGTAACTCCCTGGCGGTCCAAAGAATGTTATATTCCACCACACATCAGCTAATACATGTATAGATGATCATGACCTACATGATCTTGAAGTTTCATGATCTCACCTTGATTCACATTCAAGATATGAAAGAAAAAGTGAAATATAACACTTTTATCAGAGCTTTGACATTTTGGGAGGAAATTTCCGAGAGAATATCCATTAGATAATATACTACATGTATATATGAAGTTTCAAGAGAAATCCTACAAGCATCGCAAAAACATGAGGGAAATAGTGAAATTTTGAGGGCCCAATTGACCTTCATCTTTGACCCCTGACCTTTGACAAATGACCCCTAAATTCCCTAAAAAATCCCTGCCAGAACCAAGTTCCTTGAAGACACCTTGAACCATTTGCGAGATACATAGAAAAAAAAAGTGAAATTTAAACACTTTCACCTGAACTTTGACCTTTGACCTCTTGACCTGAAACTCTCTGGACAATCTTATTTTGGTAGTACATTGTATGCAGTCAGTAAGTTTGAAGAAAGTACCTTCAGACGTTGCATAGATATGGGGAAAACAATTACATTTTAGCATTGACCTTGAACATTGGACCTTTGACCTCTTGGTGATTTTACTCAAAAACTGCTCAATCACTTGCCCTATCATATGTCATCTGTGGACCAGGTTTGGTGAAATTTGCATAGTCTAGTCTCGAGTTATTGCGTAAACTGATACCATTTCTTAAGTCGACCTTGACCATTGACTTTGGTACATTTGGGTATTAATATGCATAAGATGCTAATTAGGTTGTATTTGCATAGACAAATAGTCTTTTGATATTATAAACCATTTCCTTTTGACTAAAGGAAATGCATACTACTTCCGTAGTTTCGATTATAAAATGCAGTTCTTTGACTTTAAGAAAACTTTAAGAGTAATGTTTTTACTTTACTTTCTTAAGTAATAATGTAAATTAGCTGGTAATGATGGTTCAATGAATTCAGCTTTTTTTTCTCATTTTGTTTCATAAAGTGTTTCTTACGGGTTAAGTCTATCTAGGATGAGATTTAAGGGGAGTTTCTTTAAAGCTTCATTAAGGCTTTTTGTTTGTTCTGATTATCTATTGATATGCATATTATGCAAATAACAGGTTGTTTGCATTATGCAAATAACAGGTTGTTTGCATAGAGACAGTTTGTCTTTTCAGATAAAATCTTTTACTCTTGACCCAAGGAACATCCATCCCAGGTTCAAACTTTGTACTACAAGATCCAGTGCTTAATAGTTGAGAAATTCTTTGAAAAATGCAAAATTGCACAACAACTTGCATAATTATGCAAATTTTATGTTTATTTTTGTAGGTATGAAATCAATTTTTGCAAGAATTGTTTCCACTATACTCTATAGAATATTTCTACCGAATTAGGCATTTCCGCTGGATGCACATATACTTTAGAATAATTTTTATATGTATTTTTGCATAAATTATGCAAATTAAGGCGTATTTGCATAGATACAGATTGTCTCTTTAGATGAAAAAAAAACAATTATACAGAGGAACATGTGTGCCAAATGGGACATTTGTACTATAAAATGCAGCGATCACCCCTTTTTTCGCCCTTAGCAAGCCTACTACTAGATAGAATGCTGATTAGCTGTGAACGGGAGTACGGAGTGAGTTAGCCCGACCAGACGCTGTAAGTACGCTGTGCGAATACCTGTCGCAACGTACCTACGTACAGCGACTGGGCTGTGTATAGTTAGGAGTGAGTGTGATGTGATAAGATTATGATAATACGTAGCCCGGCCAGACGCTGCGCTACTTTATACAGCGACTGAGCTGTGGTCAGTTAGGCCTACTGCTGCTCTGAAGTACGAGATCAAGTCAGCACTGAGCTCGGTTCATTTTCAGTTCAGAATAAAAAAAAAATACTAGACTTGGAATTTGTCAAGACTGACAAATTAGGTGATCCGATCTCTTCGGAAATCAATGATTTTAGTCCCGATCCCAATAGGTATGACCAAACAGGTTTCATCTGTGTTAATAAGGACATTGACCGTGTGATGTTTGAATTCTCATTTAGAAAAGGTAGTCAGACCTGCCATCTATGGTACACAATTCCGTATACACTAAGATACAAAATGAAGTATATTTGATCTTTGACCCCACTTTGCACAGACAAGATGGCATCTGAGCAAAACGTAGTTATTTTGTGAAATGATCCCTGTAATATGGTCTTTACGTGTGCAAAATATGGGAAAGATAGGACATGTATTCACGAAGATAGAGGATAAAACATTTATGACCTTTGACCCTAATTTGTATACCCAAGATGGCGTCTAATCAAGTAGTTGTTATTTTATGAAATAATGTAAGTGACATGATCTAAACATGTGCAAAATATGGGGGTGATTGGGTCTGTTTTTCTTGAGTTATTGCAAAGAAAGTTGCAGAAAGAAAGAAATATTTCAATACATCGAAGATAAGCTTTAATTTCAACCAAGTTTTTTGACGTGATCCCGAAACCGTATGAAGAAACAAAGGGCACATTCACGATAGCGCAAAGTCTCAGCTACAACATATTAAAATCTGGGAGAAATTCACCAAAGGGTAAGTGAGCTAGTGCTCGATAAAGATAGTCATGTCAATTTTCATTTCCAGAAAAACTGCACTCCCATAGAGATAACACGTAAACTGGCCAGATTTGACAAGGTTACATTGAATTCATTTTTAAGATGTGATGCCGTCATCTAATCAAAATTTTGTAAATATAATTAGGAAAGAGCATTTAATAAGCTACTACATACTGAAATTTGGGTCAAAATTTGCAAAGGATTAGTGAGATACGCTCGAGTTACCTTGAAATTGATGACGTCATTTTGAAAATTAACTCTCTTTATTTCTTCACGAAATTTGATATCTTTTAATCATTTTTTCAGCATCGCCACCCCATGAAATGACATGTACAACTCATCAGCTTTCAGAATATGTAAAGAAAATGGGGGGTCACTGTCCATCCTGACGAGTAAAATCGGATTTAAAATTGGCGGTTTTTGGGCATAGTTGCACTGTATATCGCCATTGACGCGCGCGCGGAATTTCAAATTTGACGGACCCTTATGACGTCATATTGAGTCGGATTGACTTGAAACTTGGTAGAAATATTCCTTGACATTTCAGACATCCGATCCAAGTGAAAAAACGGGAAATTTCTATTGCATATGAGCTGTGCATGCGTATATGTGCGCGCGCGTACGCGTCCGTCCAATTTTTTCAATTTTTCAAAAAATGCCCCAATTGGTCTGAAACGTATGCAAAAAAATTTTGAGCTCAATTGGAGAATACAAATATTTCAACGCGCGCGTACGTGCGCGTCTTAAGCGTTAATTTGAATTTTGAGAATATGAGTAGAATTCGTTTGACTTGAAATATATGTGACGTGAATTTCATTGAAAAATTCCATTCCATTAATGAGATATGAATGAGAATGTGTTTCCATAAAATGACGTCATAATAACGTCACGGTTGACTGATCACTATGATTTTATTAGATCTGTCGTCTTTGGGACATGATACGTATATAGTATAATTTTGACATTGATAGGATGAGGACTTTCTGAGCTAACATAGATGAACTGTAAAATCATCAGTGTAACTGCAATGAAATAACACAATTTTAATTCAATTAAAAAACAAGTGAAATTACAAATCTGCCAATCCTATGGTAATGTACTGAAGAGTTACGATTATGTAGATGTTGTTTGTGTATGTGTTGTGTATGTGTATATGTGTGCGTTGTATGTGTGTGTGTGTGTGTTTGTGTGTGTATGCGTGTATGTGTATGTATGTTTGTAAGTACGATGAGTGTGTGAGTATGTAGGTGCATTGCGCGGCAAGAGCTTAAAAAAAGGCAACATTATACAAGTACAAAATAAATGCAACGTAAAGGACATGACTGTGACGAGATTGTTACACTGAGCTGGGGTACATACAGTTTTTTAGTTCGACATTACAGTAGAGATGTAACACGACCCAACTCACTCTTAAATATGGAAAGCGAATTTGCATTTCGACATTCATCAGGAAGAGATATTAATGAAGGTTTTTTGATAAAAATTGGTTTTACACAGTGGCTTCCTTAATAAAAGCAAAGATACATTGTCGTTAAAGCAGAACCTTTCACACAATATTGATGGAGCAATGATTTTCACACATTTGTACATCATGATGGCGATATTTTTCTTAAATAGTGTTTTGAGAGTACACCACCCGAGGTTTTGTAAGACTTGCTCAGATGGGGTATCCCAAGTATATCCACTAACCATATAACCAGCACGTTTATGCAATTTGTTTATAGTAGTATGGTTAGATTCGGATCTTAAAGACCAAAGAGTTGAGCAGTACATTGCATGGGGTAGAACAAACCCCCAGTATAATCTGCTTAATTGGTTCGGGGTAAATAAATGCTTTAAATATTCGTCTATCATGCCGAGCTTTTGTTGCATAACTTTCACTCTAGCATTGACGTGGTGTTTAAAGCTCAACGTTTCGTCTATAACAACACCAAGACGTTTGCTTTGTTCTACACAATCCAATTCTATATTATCTATTCTAACTTTCAGTTTCTTCCTTTGTAACGTATTTAATCTTTGCCGGGAACCTACTAACATTACCTTTGTTTTTTGCGTATTCAATACTAACTTGTCGTCCATTGATTCACCTCCTCCATTGATTGATTTAATTGGTTCTCTATTGATTCAACAGTTGACCCACTAGCAAACAGAGTAGCATCATCTGCAAACATATAGATGTTACCGGTTTTAACAATTGATGGCAAATCATTGATATAATTATACTGTGAACAGGAGGGGGCCTAAGACCGAGCCTTGCGGCACCCCGGCTGAGATCGATCTAGAATTGGAATGTTTACCTTCAACCACTGTGTATTGACGCCGATTACATAAATAGGAATCAAACCATTTCAGTGCATTATTTGAGCAACCACATGCTTTAAGCTTTCTTAACAGACTACTATGATTTACAGAATCGAATGCTTTCCGCATATCTATAAATGATAATCCACACAGTTTACCCTTGTCAACTTCAGCGGCCCAGTCATCGACCATACACAATAGGGCGCTTTCACATGAGTGTGCAGGGCGGAACCCAAATTGCTTCTCGCTGAAGTAAGCAGTATCCGATAAGTAGGAATAAAGGTGCTTCTGGACACATTTCTCCAACATCTTGGAAACAATATAGAGCAGTGGTATGGGCCGGTAATTCTCAACATTAGAACGATCACCAGCTTTGAAAATAGGACAAATCTTCGCCATCCGTCATGCTTTTGGCAGAACGCCTTTTCTCAATGAGAGATTAAAAATAAATACAAGACTTTCAAGTACATTGGTGGCGTTTTTCATTAATTTCAGAATTTTTACCGATATATCATCGGGGCCAGTGGCCTTCTGTACAGATAATCCATCAATTTCTCTGGCTGCAAATTCAAATGTCACACTGGGTTATTCAAAAAGTTGATTAGGCTCAAAACGATGATTATCATTTGCTTCATCATATGAGTCGTTGGTTCCAATCAACGTCTCATTTTCAATTGACGTAGAGTGCAATACACTGTAATTCATTTAAACTGTCAATAAAATAGTCATTAAATTTTTCGGCCACACCTTCTGGCTCAACAATATCAGTATCACCGAAACATAACTTAATACCAGACTTTTTGGTACTACCCGATAACTGTTTAATTGTGGACCACAGTGCGTTCGAACTTCCAGTGTTTTCATTCAAAAGACCCTGTACATATTCATGTTACGACGCTCGTATCCTCTGTGTTATTATATTCTTTGTTTTACGATATTCATTCCATAAACTTGAATGACCATGCTGTAGGGCCTTTTTATGATAAAAGTCCCTGGTGTGCATCAATTAAATTATGTCTCCTGTAACCCAGGGGCATGGCCTCTTTCTCATTCGTTTGGATTTGAATGGGGTGTGTTTATTGACCACACTCATTAATAATTCATGCCATTTCCCCAGGCTTGATCTACATCAGTTTCGGAACATATTTCCGCAAAAGGCAATCGTAGGAGATCGTTTTTAAAATTTTCTTCAATAAAATTTTCGAGAGTTCTAAACCGCACAGTATTTGTTGGGGTGTCAATAGATTTGTTACCAATGATAGTAAAAGTTAAAAAGTGATCGCTGATATGGGTTTTCACAACACCAGACACGGAGTGATCACCTGGGCAAGTAGTATACATATGATCAATAAGAGTATTGGTGTTCTGGGTTACACGAGTAGGAGAAGTTATAAGCTGCCTTAAAAATGCCCCTTGCATAACTGACAATAATGTTTGTGTGTTGCAGTCAAGATTCTCAGAAAGCAGATCACAATTAAGATCTCCCGTAATTAATGTTTCACCATCATAATCTATTGCCTTATCAAGCATAACACCCAGAGTATCGAAAAAGTCAACTGAACAATTGGGTGGGCGATAAACAACACATATGAGTAACGATTTGAAGTGTCGCAGTTTAACCTTGATCCATAAAGCTTCTAACTCACATTCAATGTCAAGTAACCGATGGTAAACAATGTTTTTCCTGACGTATAACATAACACCACCGCCATGCCGGGTTCTGTCTTTCCTGATAAAATCAAATTCGTCTAGTTGTAGTTCACGATCACTCACAGTATCGTCACAATGAGTTTCGCTGAATCCAATAATGTCAAAGGGTGTATTTTTTAACAAGTACTTTATTTCATCTAACTTACAAGGAATGGAGTTAATATTCAAATGACAAATTCGAAGACCACATTTTGATATGATTGGTATCTTTCCTTCCTCATCGAGATCAATGTACGGAAATGCAGCTAACGATTCCTCGGGTTCAGAACCATTCGCGCCGTTGCTAGTGAGTCCATCCAGTCCCGTGGGAAGACTCGTCCTCTGGGTCTCCGACGTCGATGATTGGACCATCGGTGATCCTGAAAAGGCTCGTCGTCGGTGAAACTTCGAGAGTCGCGACGTAGATGGCGTATGATGTTTTGTGCGAAGACGATTACGCCGCTTTCATTCAAGTGAACACCGTCACGCCGCTTTCATTCAAGTGAACACCGTCCATGGCGAGGTGAAGATTAGGATCAATGCAGCTGTTGTCAATCACATTCCAACCGCGATCATGGCTAGTAGTTTGATGTGGGCGTTGACGTTATCAACTTTCGTGCGCTCGGAACGAGATTCGCCACGTCGATGTATGATTGTTGACAGTGTTAGAGTATTCACGTTCGTTTTGGTAACGATCTCCTCGGACAAAGACGACAATTTGGCGACTATTTCATCCTCGTCATCGCTCTTCATGTCGTTTGTTCCGAGGTGAAGAATAGTTTCTGAGGGTTCGGCATTTGTAGCCAGCTCATGAATGGCTTCACACGCGTCCTCTATTTTGGCACCACGGAGTGTTTGACACTTGACTTTCACTCGTCTTGACAGTTTGTTAGGTTGAATGTGCTTTACCATAGAGTCGCCTATCAAAAGGACGTCGGCTTTGTTTGGTCCGTGGGCGTTTATAGTTTGTGAGCACTCTTGCACAGTAGCATTTGAATGGGCTGCGAATAATTCCCGTTGCTTTCTTCGATAGTCATTAATCTGGTGCGTCAGGTTATCAATAGCCGGGCACGCTGCAGCATCATTATCAGCATTCTTGTTTGTAGCTTGACTCAATGACGCATTTGCTTCCTTGACCGAGTTTACAGGGTCCACGGTTGCAAAAAGAGAGTCGATAGCCCCAGCTATTGATGCAACCTGCTTCTTCAAAAGAGCAAGTTGAGGGCCAATAGCACCACATTTGCATGTGTTTGCTCCCTTTTGTTGTGGAGTACTTTCGCTTTGTTCGCTCTTGTCGTTGTTGCTGGTTAAGATAAAATGGCGGCATATATCTTCGTTTAGCGAGGGATACATTGTACAAAGTTCACTGGTTAAAGTATCACAGTCTTCTCCCTCTGATCCAATTTTAGCCTTTCTGGCGGCAGTAACTAGGCTGTTTTTGTCACGTATTTTGGTAGTTTGTACTTGAATGTGTTTGTTCCAGGTTCTCCAACACAGCCATTGGTTTTCATGGTAGCAATTTGTGGCAATGGTGCAGAAGTAAGTTAAAACACAATGACAAAGTGGAAGGGAATTCAGGGAGAATTCCAAAATGCAATGTCAACACAATATACGATGTACTCACATAGTCAGAAGTAGTTCGGTGAGAAATACGATACTACTTGTCGTCTTGTTGGATTACTTGAAAAGTATGGAATATTCTGACGTATTGAATGCCTACTCCGGTGTCGCTATATGGATACCCCGCGCGGTTACACAGCCGGGACTAGTCCGTGTGTCGACTGGACAAACGCGAAACGATCGACTCGCACATTTTCCATCACAGGTTGGCAAAATGGTGTAAATTCTGCAGAACCAGAAGGGTTTTCGTCCGATTTGTATAGTCAACAACACATATGCAGCTTTCCAGTCATTTTCCAGTCATTTTCAAGTCAGCTTTCCAAGTCTCCTGCGGTGCTATGGCTTCTGTGTTGCCTGGAATTTTCATTCCAGGCAAAAAATTGGACAACTACCGCCAGAATTATGCACCGGATCGCTGAATTGCAATCATAAAAATGCAGAAGCTCCGCTACTGGGTCCCTTTCGATAGACTTTGTACACTTTTGAGATTGACGTTTTATTTCCTTATATTTATCAAAGAGTGTGCAGCAGATCTTTCACTTACAAAAGCTCTCTCATATGCAAACGCGTCCATGGAGGGGGAGGGGGATGGTTCCCCCATAAAAGTATTGGGGACAAACAGATCATTTTGCTCCTCCTCGTAACTCCCGAGATGTGGAAATGTTCTTAATTTTTTGACAGAAAACTGTCTAAATATTTCACCCAATGATGACTGAATTTCAATTCTGAAAATACAAAATCTCCCTCGCGTAAGAGGGGGATAGGCCTAACCCCTTCCATACTCTCCCCGTTCAGTCATTTCTACTTAATACACTTTAGATTGACAGATTTCAAAATGTTTCATCTAAAGTGTGCACCAGGTCTGTTACTTCAGTTTAAAGAAATGCAAATGTTCCTTGGATTGGAAGAGATACCTAGATACTTTCAATTAACGGAGGGTTCCCCCCCCCCCTAAAAAATAGTATGCACCTCTGGGATTGAAATTTCCCCAGATTACATCATAAATGTGTTTACGAGATATTTGTCGCTGCCAGTGATTGCCATCAGTTGCGCTCGGTGCGCCCCCATTCTTTAATTTCCAAAGCGAAAAAAGTACAGCTACAAACGGCAGTTTTTGGACTGTAAAATTTCAAAATTTTCAAGCTCGCTCGCATTTAATCGTTATGTCATTCTCCTGATGTTGCTGCCAGTAATTGCCTGCAGTTGCGCCCGGTGTGCCCCCACTCCCCTTAATTTCCTAAGCGAAAAAAGTACAGCTACAAACGGCCGTTTTTGGACTGTAAAATGTCAAAATTTTCAAACTCGTTCGCATTTAATCGTCATGCCATTCTCCTGATGTTGCTGCCAGTAATTGCCAGCAGCTGCGCCCGGTGCGCCCCCACCCCCTTAATTTCCTAAGCGAAAATATATAGCTACAAACGTCAGTTTTTGGACTGTATAATGTCAAAATTTTCAAGCTCGCTTGCTTCGCTCGCTCGCATTTAATCGTCATGCCATTCTCCTGATGTTGCTGCCGGGTAATTGCCAGCAGTTGCACCCGGTGCCTCCCCCCTTAATTTTCAAAGCGAAAAAATATAGCTACAAACGTCAGTTTTTGGTCTGTAAAATGTCAAAATTTTCAAACTCGCTCGCTTCGCTCGCTCGCATTTAATCGTTATGTCATTCTCCTGATGTTGCTGCCAGTAATTGCCTGCAGTTGCGCCCGGTGCGCCCCCCTATGTTACCACCCTTAATTTCCAAAGCAAAAAAAAAAAAAAAAAAAAAAAGCTACAAACAGCCGTTTTGGGGACTGTACAATGACAAAATTTTCAAGCTTGCTTGCATTCAATCGTTAATTTCCTAAGCGAAAAATATAGCTATACAAACGGCCGTTTTGGGACTGTACAATGTCAAAATTCATGATCGCGTTCATGATCTTCAGTGTGAGAATTAATACAAGAAGTTTCTCTAAATGATACCATTTTATAGGCAAAATTGTTCAATAATAATCTACATAAAATGTACTGCTAACTTAAACATGTTGGACAGTTTCAAGTCGATAACACACGCTAAAAAAAAAATGCATCAAATTGCACCATTTACAACATCAATATGCAAAAAGTTCTTACTGTGGCAGGGGAAATCCCCTCCCATCCCCCCCCCCCCTCGCTCATATCGCTCCCTCGCATCTAACCGCTCCCCCTAAGATCAAATCCTGGCTACGCCGGTGATAGGCCCCACTATTATTAAGTCTTCACAGTGATGTCGCACAGGCGGAGCAAGAGCTGAAATACCATGATGTAGTCATTCAAATATCTATGAATACAGACTGTATTTCTTTTTCTTACTTGTTTTTTTGATAGCAAAAAAATCCCAAATTTCACCAAAAGTGTGCACCAGATCGATGAATTTCAGGTCTGAAAATGCCAAATTTTCCTCGTGTGGGAGGGGGATACCCCCCTCCCACACCCTCCCCCCCCCCCCCCGCTATAGGCCGCTCCGCTCCCTCGCACAGATATTCAAACTCCCAAGTCCCTCCCCTATCCTGCCCCCCATCATTAAAAAGGAACGATGCCCCTGGGATGATTGCTTTACTGACCTAAATCAAGAAAATCGAACAATACAATTAATAGCTACAGGAAAATATCTACTATATTGTTGCATATACAAAGAAATGGATATCCTTATTAGCATTTTATTGAATTTAGTCGGGCATTATTCAGGGCTGCGCTACGTTTTTGAAAGGGGGGTGTCAAAATCGCCTTTTAGTCAAGAAGAAAGAACACCAAAAGACAAGAGAAACAACAACAAAAAGTCTTCATACATTTAAGGTCTGATTTTCCGCCGAAAGTCGGCTGACAAGCAAAAAGCAAGCAAACAAACAAACAAACAAAAAACAAGAACGAAAAGTCTTCATATTTTTGCTACCACTTCCCTCCCACTTTGCATGGAAAAGGGTGGGACATTTGATCCCTGTAAAGTGTGTGTGTGTGGGGGGGGGGGGGAGTTGGCAAGCTTCTCCTCCCTCCCCCCCCCCTCCCCCCCCCCCCCCACATATTTATGAGCCACCATCTCCACACTTGTGCGTCAGATTCTTTGCAAAATTTCACCTGTTATTTATCGGTGGTGGTCTTTCAGGTATCTGCTTCCATTGAATCTTTTTCGCTGCACTTCATATCATTTTTTTCACCCAAGCTTATGGTAGGTAAGATAAGAATCTTATTTTTGCAACGAGTTACCGTGTTTTAAACTTCGTTTGCTTGAACAAAGCACAAATTATGGCACAGAAGTGTTTTTGCATCCACTCCCTATATTCTTCCGATACATTTAAAAGGACTATTATAATCACAGACTTGAAAATTACATGAACAGCATAAGATTCAACAACAATATGCAACACTGAAGAATAGAGGGTTTGTTTGTTGTTTTTTTTTTCTTTTCTCGAAGGCATGAGTACATCTACAGTAAACAGTAAAGAACTTTCCGGCGTTTTCTAGACATAGTCACGTCGTGTTCCAAACTAAATCTTGAAATGTATTGCAGATTCTCTAGAGTTCTGTGTTATCAGGAATGCTCTCGTAGATCACCGATTTGATTTTTCCATGGGAGCTCTGTACTCTATGAAGATCTACTTCAGAAGACGTCTTATTTTTGTACAAAGAATCTGTGAGAGCTCTTTTGTCCTTGTCAACATACTGATCATCAACGCTTTCACCAGCATACGTTTCAAGAATGAGATACCCATTTTCATCTACCCCATGCTCTTCTTTTCCTTTGCTGAAGTAAATTGAAGTAGAGTATGAAGGATCGTTCAGGTTTAAAGGAGGAGGGACATGTTCATAATTTCTACCGATAGTCGTGTGCTCAGGGCTTTGTTGCTGTTCTCTGATGGGTACGGATCGGTCGAAAGTTGAAGGGATATCTTCATAAACTGGTGATTGGAAGTTCCCAGATCTCGTAGAGTCGTCTACAGGCCTGGAAGGAAGGGATAGTGCTCCGCAAAGTGAAGGTCCAATAGATGAAGCATCGTCCAAGACAAATGTCCCTGTTGAATCACAACGAGCTTGAGGTTTGATTGTAGGTACTCTGCTTGGACTTGCACTGGCTATGAGGTACCCGTTTTCACCAGTATCTTTTTCATATGATGCGAAAGTATCCATATGTAATGGAATATCATTTTTAGTGATCTTCCTGACAGTTCCTGACATGTCCATGTATTGCCCTGTCCTTGCATTACCTCTAACGTTTTGATACTGGGCAAGGTATTTACCGTCTTGGTCTATGACGTCATGGAAATGCCGGGAATTCGTGTCCGCTGAATCTTTGATCATTTCCGCTTCAAAATTGGGATCCTGTCAAGCAATGTCGAGAGTTTAAAAATACATACATGTACATGTGTTTTGGGGGTTCTTGTTTTGTTTTATGCTGATTAGATATGATACAATTTGACTTTATTAAATCTTTATGACTCTGTAATGGATGACTTTCAAGAGAAGATCATGAGACTTCCTTAATCTGTATCTGACTAACGAAGGCCTTCATTATTTCAATACCCCCCCAAAAAAAAAAAAATACAGAAAAAATATTTGAAACTTTAACCATTTTAACCATTTAAAAGTCCCCTACAGTCCGCGACATGAAAGAATAGACAAACATATTTCAGAACTTACAAACTGAAAGTAGCAACCACCAATCTGGGCACCGTGAACGTTGTCAACCTTGACAAAATGTCAGTCTCTGACAATTTCAGTAAAATCTTTGGTTTTGATTGGCTGAGAAGCTCTGGTGACTGAATGTTACTATGCTGATTTTTAGAGACTGACAACTTTCATAAAACGGTGCCCTGGAAGATAGTTATAAGTTATAATTGACTCACCTCCGAAGAATTCTGGTAGATGTGATACACTCGCTTCTGACGAGAGGAGGCATCCTCATTTCTGTTGCCCGGATGTTCTGTTGAAGAATGATGCCCTGTGCATGAGTCGGGAGTGACGTTGGGATTCGAGCTATTCGGATCTGCTGGGCGCCTACGTTTGCTTTTGACGTGACAATGGAAGAAAATACATGAAATTAAATAATTTACTCAGTTTTCGATCAAACACTTGTAATAAAAACAAATCCTGGCATATGTGAGAACAGTTATACAGATTTATGACTAATCAATTCGTTTTGATAACATACTTGCATGTAAATGTAAATACTCTGTGTACGATTTACTTCACACACAAAAAAAGAATCTAAATAACATTGGCAATTGCGTGTGTGTGTGTGTGTGTGTGTGTGTGTGAGGGGGGATCTAACCGTTTTGTGCGTTCGTGTGTATTATCATTTGGTCAAAATTATCATCAACCTCTATTGATGTAAACTTTATTTCTCTATTAAAACAAAGAATGCATTAAAAACCAAGTTTCTTCATTGCGTTAAAACTAAATGTTTCCTCGTGCAATGTCCCTCTTGTCCATATTATTGTTCGCGCATACAAATTCAAATAAAGACACGTAGGAGAATGAAATATGCAAGTAAACTTTTTCTGTGATTGTTGTAACAAACCATGTATCAAATGAAGACCAGCATTATACATATATATATATATATATATATATATATATATATATATATATATATATATATATTTATATATACATATATATACATATATATACAGAGAGAGAGAGAGACATATAGATACCTACATTATATCTGTAACTGTTATAATAGATATCAAAGATAAACTTATAAACTGATATGTGGTGGAAAATATACCTAGATATTTAAGTTCTTAGTTTGTCAATTTGTCATCCAGCAGGGGGTTAATGGGGGGGGGGGGAGGGGGAGGGGGATTCTTCGCACGCCCGCCTAGTGAAAGCTAAACAGAGTTTAAAAGATCTTTTTAGGATTTTTTATCCATAATTTTCTCAAGAAGTCGCTCACTTCTCTCGCTCAAAAATAGTCATATTGGTGCTGTTCGTTATTCCGGAGGTTCGTTATTCCAAAGCTTCGTTAATCCGAAACACAGAAATTCCCTATACCTGGATAAATGGAAAATGGTTCGTTAATCAGATCATTAATTGTGGAGTTATTCCGGAGGTTCGTTATATCGAAGCTTCTTTAATCCGAAAGTGAAATAGGGTACGCTATTCCGAAGGTAAACTAATGCCAAAAAAATAAATAAAAATAAGGTTCGCTATTCCGAAGGTTCGTTGATCCGAAAATGAAATAGGATCCGTTATTCCGAAAGTTCGTTATGCCTAAGGATCGTTAATCTGAAAATGAAATAAGGTTCGTTGGTCCGAAAATGAAAAAAAACAAACTCACTGTAATGAAAAAAATACGTTGTCTTAAATAAATTATAATTATAATTATATACCTCATTTCTAGAATCCTCTCATCTGATTGGTTAAAAGGGGAGTCATGAAAATAGCTGTGCCCTATTTTTTAGTTACTGTGACCGGGGCCCGGGCACAGTTAGTAAATAGGTTTAAGAGACAGTCGCGACCCCGTACACATAGATCGCTCATAATATGTACGCACCAATGATACGACCGCCGCGTATTCGATCAGCGTGCTGTAAAAGAGACTAGCGGACTGGTTTGGAGACAGTCGCAACTAGCCACCCCCGTACATACACACTGTGTACACTTTATGATCACTCATGTACGCACCAATGATACGACCGCCGCGCTGTCGATCAGGATTGATTACAAGTGCTGTAAAAGAGACTAGAATCTATATTTTCGGTATCTATATTTCGGAATCTATATTTTCGGTGTATAAAACAAATAATGACTGCTTGATATTCGGGGCACAGTTAAAATTATGTAGGCCCTCGGTGATGTAAAAACCATAACCATGCCCTCAGCTTCGCTTCGGGCATGGTTGTTTTCACATCACCTTGGGCCCATAATTTTAAATGTGCCCCTCATAGCAGTCATTATTTGTATACTAGACCATGCACTAAGTTTTGATTTTAGTGAACTATAATTGGAACTTTGTGTACTTAATGATTTGTGTTGGTGGTTGATGGTTGATGGCAGTGTTCTTGTTCTTCTAATTGTTCTTTCGGACGCAGAATGAAATGGTTTGGGCAAGTCATTCATGCCAGAGCATCGCCTACCACGTGAAGCTTACTACAGTGACTTCAACACAGCACGACCACCTGGACGCCCTCCCCTCCGGTGGAAGGACCGACTAATTATCCAGTGATATAGGATCATCCCTGCCGACCCTTGAAAACCGGGTGAGAAACGTAACGGGACACACCGTCCTACACCTAAGTCAAGTAAGTAGGTACTTACTATCATGGGCGTAAATCCCGGGGATGGGTTATGGGGGATATATCCCCTCCCCCTCTGAAATGGAGGAGGGGGGAAGGCCTGTACAATCATTCCCCCCCCCCCGAAATTTCAGAAAAGAATGGAGGGAGCAGAAATGTGATTATATCAATTTTGACGTGTTATGGCATGACGTTCATACGCCCGCCTTCAGACAAAACAGAGCTGAACAGTATTCTATCTTGTAGGATAATGTATACATAATTTTCTCAAGCGCGCGCTCGCTCGCGAAGAAAGTAATATCGACATAAGGTATGGTCCAGACGTTGACAACGTCAAATAACATAGGCTTACATGTAAACATGCTATGAAGCGAGCAACTCGGGACCATCTGCCAATTATGTATGAAAACAAACAAACAATATCAAAAACTATACTGCCATAATATTGAACCCCCTCTCCATTTCCTGAATCATTCCTGAAACGATGATGACTCTGATACATCTATGGGCATACCCAGGGATGATCAGAGGCGTCGAATCTATCTCGGGGGGGGGGGGGGGCAAAGGGGCATTTGCCCCACCCTTACGGAAATGTTGGGGGCAGACAAATCATTTGTCCCCCAAGCAATTCCCGAGATGAGGAATCTCGAACTTTCTTTATGGAAAATTGGACAACTACCGCCAGAATTATGCACCGGAACGCTGAATTGCTATCATGAATATGCCAAAGCTCCGCTACTAGATCCCTTTCGATAGACTTTATACACTTTTGAGATTGACGTTTTTACTTTTATTTCCTTATATTTATCAAAGAGTGTGCAGCAGATCTTTCACTTACAAAAGTTCCCTCATATGCAGAGGCGTCGATGGAGCGGGAGGGGGATGGTTCCCCCATAAAAGTATTGGGGACAAACAGATCATTTTGCTCCTCCCCGCAACTCCCGAGATGTGGAAATGTTCTAACTTTTTTTTTATAGAAAACTGTATAAATATTTCACCCAACGATGGCTGAATTTCAATTCTGAAAATACAAAATCTCCCTCGCGTAAGAGGGGGATAGGCCTAACC
The DNA here is from genome assembly GCF_964275005.1 of Diadema setosum. Taxonomy (NCBI): domain Eukaryota; kingdom Metazoa; phylum Echinodermata; class Echinoidea; order Diadematoida; family Diadematidae; genus Diadema; species Diadema setosum. The sequence continues at coordinate 8,739,590 of NC_092691.1, read as the reverse complement.
CCTCCCATACCCTCCCCGTTCAGTCATTTCTACTTAATACACTTTAAATTGACAGATTTCAAAATGTTTCATCTAAAGTGTGCACCAGGTCTGTTACTTCAGCTTAAAGAAATGCAAATGTTCCTTGGATTGGAGGAGATATCTATACTTTCAATTAACGGAGGGTCCCCCCCCCCCACTCCCCTAAAAAAATAGCATACACTTCTGGGATTGAAATTTCCCCAGATTACATCATAAATGTGTTTACGATATATAATGTTGCTGCCAGTAATTATCAGCAGTTGAGCCCCCATCCGAAAAAAATACAGCTACAAACGGCATTTTTGGACTGTAAAATGTCAAAATTTTCAAGCTCGCTCGCTCCGCTCGCTCGTATTTAATCGTTATGTCACTCTCCTCATGTTGCTACCAGTAATTGTCAGCAGTTGCGCCCGGTGCGCGCCCACTCCCCTCAGTTATCTAAGCGAAAAAAGTACAGGTACAAACGGCAGTTTTGGGACTGTAAAATGTCAACATTTTCAACCTCGCTCCCTTCGCTCGCTCGCTTTTAAGTTGTCATTCTCTTGATGTTGCTGTCAGTAATTGCCAGCAGTTGCGCCTGGTGCGCCCCACCCCCTTAATTTCCAAAGCAAAAAAATAATAACTAGACTCGGAATTTGTCAAGACTGACAAATTAGGTGATCCGATTTTTTTTTTTTAAATCAATGATTCGAGTTTTCACCTAAGATTACGGACATTGGTCGTGTGATGTTTGGATTCTCATTTTGAAAAGGGAGTCAGACCTGCCATCTTGGGTACCGAATTCCGTATACACTATCAAAGATGCAGAATGAAGTATATTTGACCTTTGACCATACTTTGCACCCCCAAGATGGCATCTGAGCAAAAAGTGGTTATTTTGTGAAATGATTCTTGTAACATGGTCTTTGCGTGTGCAACATATGGGAAAGATAAGACATGTATTCACCAAGATACAGGATGAAACATTTATGACCTTTGACCCTAATTTACATACCCAAGATGGTGTCTGATCAAGTAGTTGTTATTTTATGAAATAATGTACGTAACATTAACTAAACATGTGCAAAATATGGGGTTGATAGGGGTTATTTTTCTTGAGTTATTGCAAAGAAAATTGGAAAAAGAAAGAAATATGAAAATACATCGAAGATAATCTTTAATTTCAACCACTTTTTTGGACGTGATCCCGACATTATATAAAAAAACAAGGGGGACACGTACGATAGCGCAAAGTCTCAGCTACAACATATCAAAATCTGGGAGAAATTCACCGAAGGGTAAGTGAGCTAGTGCTCGATAAAGACAATCATGTCAATTTTCACATCTAGAAAAATTCCCTCCCATAGAGATAACACGTCATAACGAAGATAAAGAAAGAAGTATATAATATTATGACCTTTGACCCCGATCTGCACAGACAAGATGGCATCTGAGGAAAAAGTGGTTATTTTGTGAAATGATCCTTGTAACCGGTCTTTACGTGTGCAAAATATGGGGAAGATAGAATATGTATTCACCAAGATACAGGATGAAACATTTATGACCTTTGACCCTAATTTACATACCCAAGATGGCGTCTGATCAAGTAGTTGTTATTTTATGAAATAATGTACGTAACATGAACTAAACATGTGCAAAATATGGTGGTGATAGAGTATGTCTTTCTTGAGTTATTGCAAAGAAAGTTGGAAAAAGAAAGAAATATGAAAATATATCGAAGATAGGCTTTGATTTAAACCAAGTTTTTGGACGTGATCCCGATACCGTATGAAAAAATGAAGGGCATATTACGATAGCCCAAAGTCTCAGCTACAACATATTAAAATCTTAGAGAAATTCACCGAAGCATAGGTGAGCTAGTGCTCGAAAAAGAAAGTCATGTCAATTTTCATTTCCAGAAAAACTGCACTCCCATTAAGATAACACGTAAACTGGTCAAATTTGACAAGATTACTTTCAATCCAATATTACGAGGTGATGCCGTCATCAAATCAAAATGTTGTTATTATATTAATGAAAGAGCATTTAGTAAGCTGCAACATACTGAAATCTGGGTGAAAATTGGCCAAGGATAAGTGAGATACGCTCGAGTGAACTTGTAATTTGATGACGTCATTTTGAAAATTTGCTCTTTTTATTTAATTAAGAAATTTGATATCTTTTAATCATTTTTCAAGCATAGCCAACCCATGAAATGACATGTACAACTCATCAGCTTTCAAAATATGTAAAGAAAATGGGGGGTCACGGTCCATCCTGACGAGTAAAATCGGATTTAAAATTGGCGGTTTTTTGGCATTGTTGCACTGTATATCGCCATTGACGCGCGCGCGGAATTTCAACTTTGACGGGCCCGTATGACGTCATATTGAGTCGGATTGACTTGAAACTTGGTAGACATATTCCCTGACATTTCAGGCAGGCGATAAGTGTGAAAAAACGGGAAATTTCTATTGCATATGAGCTGTGCGTGCGTATATGCGCGCGCGCGTACGCGTCCGTAAAATTTTTCAATTTTTCAAAAAATGCTCTAAATGGTCTGAAACGTGTGCAAAAAAAATTTGAGCTCGATCTGAGCATACAAATATTTCAACGCGCGCGTACGCGCGCGTTTTAGAATAAATATGAATTCTGAGAATATGAGTAGAATCCGCTTGACTTAAAATATATGTCACGTAAATTTCATTGAAGAATTCCATTCTATTAATGAGATATGCATGAAAATGTGTTTTCATATAATGACGTCATAGTGACGTCACGGTCGACTGATCACTCTGATTTTACTTGCGCTGTCGTCTTTTGGACACGATACATATATGGTATAAGTTTGAAATTGATAGGAAGAGGACTTTCTGAGCTAATCGATGCACAACTTTTGGGGAGAAAGAAGAAGAAAAAGAAGAAGAAGAAAGAATCCGTACAAAAACAGAAGGTGATCCGAGAGGATACTCGGATCACCTAATAAAATAGCTACAAACAGCCGTTTGGGGACTGTACAATGTCAACATTTTCAAGCTCGCTCGCATTCAATCGTCCATGGGCGTAAATCCCGGGGGGATGGGGGGGATATATCCCCCCCCCCCTGAAATGGAGGAGGGGGGATGGCCTGTACAATCATCCCCCCTGAATTTTGAGGGGAAAAAATGGGGGAAGCAGAAATGTGATTGTATCAATATTGCATGACGTTTGTACGCCGGCCTTCAGACAGGTAACAGAGCTGAACAGTATTCTATCTTGTAGGAAAATGTATAATTTTCTCAAGCGCTCGCTCGCTTCGCTCGCTCGCGAAGAAAGTAACATCGACATACACTGTAAGGTATGGCTCAGGCGTTGACAACGTCAAATAGTATAGGTCTACATGTAAACATGCTATGACGCGAGTAACTGGGGACCATCTGCAAAATATGTACGAAAACATACAAACAAACAATAACAACAACTTTATCGCCATAATTGAATCCCCTCCATTTCCTGAATCATTCCTGAGAAACGACAGTGACTGATGACTCAGTCAGGATACATCTATGGGCATACCAAGGGAAGATCAGGGACGTCGAATCTATGGGGGGCAAAGGGGCATTTGCCCCGCCCCAAAGGAAGTGTTTAGACAGACAAATCATTTATCCCCCAAGCAATTCCCGAGATGAGGACAAATCTCGAACTTTCTTAATAGAAAATTGTCCAAATATCGCCAGAACTATGCACCAGATCGTTGTATTGCAATCATGAACATGCAAAAGGTCCGCTATACAGGATAAGGGATAAACTTTGTACACTTTTGACATAGACGTATATTCCCTAATTTATCAAAGAGTGTGCAGCAGATCTTTCACTTAACAAAAGCAACCTAATATGTATAGAGGCGTCGATGGGGGGGGGGGGGATGGTTCTCAAATAAAAGTGGGACAAACAAAAGCGAAAAATATAGCTACAAACGGCAGTTTTTGGAGTGTAAAATTTTAAAATTTTAAAGCTCGCTCGCTCCGCTCGCTCGCATTTAACCGCTATGCCATTCTCCTGATGTTGCTGCCAGCCTGTGATTGACAGCAGGTGCACCCGGTGCGCCCCCTTAATTTCCAAAGCGAAAATATAGCTACAAACGACAGTTTTTAAGACTGGAAAATGTCAAAATTTTCAAGCTCACTCGCTTCGCTCGCTAGCATTTAATCAGTATGCCATTCTCCTGATGTTGCTGCCAGTAATTGCCGGCAGTTGCGCCCGGTGTGCCCCCTTAATTTCCAAAGCGAAAAAGTATAGCTACAAACGGCAGTCTTTGGACTGTAAAATGTCAAAATTTTCAAGCTCGCTCGCTCCGCTCGCTCGCATTTAACCGCTATGCCATTCTCCTGATGTTGCTGCCAGTAATTGCCGGCAGTTGCACTCGGTGTGCCCTCTAAATTTCCAAAGCGAAAAAGTATAGCTACAAACGGCAGTTTTTAGACTGTAAAATGTCAAAATTTTCAAGCTCGCTCGCATTTAATCGCTATGCCATTCTCCTGATGTTGCTGCCAGTGATTGTGAACATGTGCGCCCCCCTTAATTTCCAAAGCAAAAAAATACAGCCACAAACGGCAGTCTTTGGACTGTAAAATGTCAAAATTTTCAAGCTCGCTCGCTCCGCTCGCTCGCATGTAACCGCTATGCCATTCTCCTGATGTTGCTGCCAGTAATTGCCGGCAGTTGCACTCGGTGTGCCCCCTAAATTTCCAAAGCGAAAAAGTATAGCTACAAACGGCAGTTTTTAGACTGTAAAATGTCAAATTTTTCAAGCTCGCTCGCTCCGCTCGCTCGCATTTAACCGCTATGCCATTCTCCTGATGTTGCTGCCAGTAATTGCCAACAGTTTTTGCCCGGTGCGCCCCCTTAATTTCCAAAACGAAAAAATACAGCCACAAACGACAGTTTTTGGGACTGGAAAATGTCAAAATTTTCAAGCTCATTCGCTTCGCTCGCTCGCATTTAATCATTATGCCATTCTCCTGATGTTGCTGCCAGTAATTGCCAGCAGTTTTCGCCCGGTGCCCCCCCCCCCTTAATTTCCAAAGCGAAAAAATACTAGTACAGCCACAAAGGACATGTGGGACTGTAAAATATCAAAATTTTCAAGCTCACTCGCTTCGCTCGCTCGCATTTAATCGTTATGCCATTCTGATGTTGCTGCCCGATTGCCGGCAGTTGCGCCCGGTGTGCCCCCATAATTTCCAAAGCGAAAAAATACAGCCACAAACGGCAGTCTTTGGACTGTAAAATGTCAAAATTTTCAAGCTCGCTCGCCCCGCTCGCTCGCATTTAATCGCTATGCCATTCTCCTGATGTTGCTGCCAGTGATTGACAGCAGTTGCGCCTGGTGTGCCCCCCTTAATTTCCAAAGCGAAGAATATAGCTACAAACGGCTACAAACGGCAGTTTTGGGACTGAAAAATGTCAAACTTTTCAACGCAAAGAGATTTCACCGTAGGAGGGGGAAACCCCCCTACCATACCCTCCCCCCTCGCTTGATTCGTTCCCTCACATATGCCATTCTCCTGATGTTGCTGCCAGTGATTGACAGCTGTTGCGCCTGGTGTGCCCCCCTTAATTTCCAAAGCGAAGAACCTAGCTACAAACGGCAGTTTTGGGACTGAAAAATGTCAAAATTTTCAACGCAAAGAGATTTCACCGTAGGAGGGGGAAACCCCCCTACCATACCCTCCCCCCTCGCTTGATTCGTTCCCTCACATAACCGCTCCTCCTAAGATCAAATCCTGTCTACGCCGATGATAGGCCCCATTATTTAGTAAGCCTTCACAGTGATGTCGCACAGCAAGAGCTGAAATGCCACGATTTTGTCATTCAATAATATATTGTGAATATTTCATTTTCTTATTGTTTTTTTAAAGAAAAGAAAACAAAATTTTCACCACAAGTGAGCACCAGATCGCTGAATTTCAGGTCTGAAAATGCAAAATCTTCCTCGTGTGGGAGAGGGATACCCCCCCCCCCCATACACACCCTTCCCCCGTTCGGTCGTTCCGCTCCCTCTCACAGATATTTCCAAAAAAAAAAAAAATGTTTTCATACTTTTAAGGTCTGATTTTCCGCCGAAAGTCGTCTGACAAGCAAAAAAAAAAAAAAAAAAAGCAACAAGAACAAAAAGTCTTTATGTTGTTGCTGCCACTTTTCTCCCACTTTATATTTCATGCAAAAGAGTGGGGCATCCGATCCCTTTAAAGTGTGTGTGTGTGGGGGGGGGGGGGAGGGGGGCACAAAGCTTCTCCCCCCACCCTCCCCACCCCCACCCCCCCCCCCCCCCCAAAAAAAGGCTGCGCCGGTCCGGTTATGGGCTTGTAATCGTGGCGATGGTGACCATCCCCCCCCCCCCCACTCCTCAGTATGGATTTACGCCGTTGCAATCGTCATGTCATTCTCCTGATGTTGCTGCCGGGTAATTGCCAGCAGTTGCGCCCGGTGCGCCCCCCCCCCCCCCCCCTCTTAATTTCCTAAGCGAATAAATGTATAGCTACAAACGGCCGTTTTTGGACTGTACAGTGTCAAAATTCATGATCGCGTTCTTGATCTTCATTGTGAGAATTAATACAAATAGTTTCTCTAAATGATACCATTCTATGGGCAAAATTGTTCAATAATTTGATTTGATTTGATTTATTTCTGCTTAATTCCGTTACATCAGATAGGATCATGTACATGTCATTTATGACAAACAATATATCGACACATAGTTTTTAGTGCAATTATACAAGACAAATACAAACATACAAGCTCATGGAACTTAAACAGAAGGGTCTCCAAAATAAGCCGAGGCTTGACGGTATGGAGACTATATGCTTACCTACTCTGAATAGAATAGGGAATAGAGAAAGAGAGAAATAAGGAAGGGTAGGGGGAATAGGGAAAGTTACAGAGTGTATGGGTACCACTCCAACTACTTTACAATAATAGTAATGATGATAAGTACAATATGATAATGATATTAAAGTTAACACGTTCAGTTGCCTTTGCCGGAGTAATGACCGAATATGCACTATGAAAATAATAATATGTGAATAAAAGATATCTTATACGTATTGTTATCTGACATTGAATAACATATATCGTGCTTGTTTTATGTACGCATTAATGGTAAGGCACATCGTACACATGCATGCTCATAATATATACATGATGTATCCTATACATACATATACATACTCATATTCATAATATGGATAGATAAATAAATCGATATATGTATGCACGCATCCATGCATTATGTATCACGTACATATTCATATACATTTGATTATAATACAATAAAGAAATCAGAATGTTATCCTGGGGAATACTGCTTAAGGAGGTGAAGTTTTACAGCCTTCTTAAATGAATACATAGTGGTCATGTTTTTAATTTCAATGGGAAGGGAATTCCAAGTGTCAGGGCCGGAGTGTCTGATAGAATGATGCGCGAGTGCGGTTTTGGGGTTAAATAAATGTAAATTTGTGGATTATCTGGTTGGATAAGAGTGAATCTCTGAATTTGACCGAAATATTATGTTAAATATTGGAGGCAAGAGGTTTGACTTGAGACAAAACATAAATACAGCTTTTTGGAGAAAATTTATATCATTTATCTTAAGGGATTTAAGCTGGAAAAACAATGGGTCGGTGTGATCTCGTGAGCGTGCTCGACTGCACACTCGTATTGCTTTTTTCTGTAGGAGAAGTATACGGTCTGTGTTACATTTGTGGGTTGCCCAGATAATGTTGCAATACGATATATATGGTAAGATTAAGGCATTATACAGGGTAAACAATACACGAGTTGGTAAAAAAATACTGAAGCTTAGTTAACAGGCCAACGTGTTTCGGGATATAGGCAAAATGATGTGTTTTACATGATCATCCCATTTTAGATTTTCATTTACATACACACCAAGAAATTTATTAAATATTTTCCTTTCAAGAGATATACCATCTATATACAATTCATATTCTGGTAGATCAGCTTTTTTACATTTAAAATGAATGAAATTAGTTTTGCTTAAATTAAGTGCCAGTATATTACTTTTAAACCATGTAGATAATTTCGGTAATTCATTATTCAAAATAGCAACTAAGTGGTTTAGGTCAGCATGTGAGTAAAACACATTTGTATCATCGGCAAATAATATATACTGTAACATAGATGATGCGTTTGAAATATCATTAATGTAAATTAAAAACAATAACGGCCCTAAGATCGAACCCTGGGGAACTCCACATGTTACAGGTAGTGTATTGGAGGATACTCCAATATTTAGGCAATGTCGGAGTAGTGAATAGGACGTACATAGCAAAGTCTCTTGCATATTATTCATTATATCTGACAAATAATAATATATATATATATATCTGACAAATAATAATAATCTACATAATCTACATAAAATGTACTGCTAACTTAAACATGTCGGACTGTTTCAAGTCGATAAAACACGCAAAAAATGCATCAAATTGCACCTGTTGCGACACGGATTGTCGCCCCTACACGGATTGTCGCCTCCTGCTCGGGGCGACAATCCGTGACTGGCGTTGGCGGCACGGATTGTCGCCCCCGTCACGGATTGTTGCCTGGCGACAATCCGTGACGAGGGCTGGCGGCACGGATTGTCGCCCGCCCTCGAAGCACATTTTGCTGGGTAATATCGTTCTGGACATAATCATTGAAATACTAACACATAACTTACATGGCTACATCCATGCAAACATGCCATGTTTGAAAGTTTGAAAGTTTATTCACCTACAACCCAAACTCTGAGTATCGGAGTCCAATGAAAAACATATAGCACATTATGATATCAATAAATAATAATTGCAAATAACTCTGAAAAGTGTACAAACCAACTATAACAAAAAAATAAGAATGAAATGTACAGAAATATACAATATATACACGATATATGGTAAAAAACAAACAAACAAAACAAACAAACAAAGAAAGGGAAATATGACGAGAGAGAGAGAGAGAGGAGAGAGAGAGAAGGGATATGGAGGTGAAGAGGGAGAGTGAGAAGGACAAAGACTGGTGAATTAACAAAAGATATACGAGTGACTTTTGGCTCAGGAAAAAAAAAAGAAAAATACAAACAGAAAAAAGAAAAATGCAAAGACATACAGAAATGAATTCATACGCTAAGTGAACAAGAATGAAGGAAATATGGAGACGGGAACGAGAAGAAGAAGAAGTAGAGAGATGGAAGAAAAAAGTCATGGTGAGGTTTCAAGGAAGTGTGTATGTGCGCGTGCACATGATAATTTAGTGTCCGTCTGTGCGTGTGTGTGCGTGTGTGTGTGTGATGGAAGAATGTGTTTATTATGTCAGTTTTTTGCGTATGTGTTTTTTAGCTGCGCGTGGGCAGGGATACCTAGTAAGCTGTTGCTAGCATAAACGTTGATATTGATTTTATCAGCAGCTTTGAATTTGATGAGTTTGTTTGGCAGATTTGTATATGAATTCGGAGTGGAGCTTGCGTGCGGGCGGATGCTGCTTTTCTGCATACGGTCCATTATGTCTTATTTATCAACATTGGGAAATCGTTTCATCAGGAAGGAATGTGGTATCGGTTTGGGTGTGCGTCGGTATGTGGGAAGGGGGTTACATTTCGTTATTGCAAAAGTTTGTTATTCTGAAGGCTCATTCGTCCGAACGCTCAGGAGGGGGTGGTCGGGTTCTTTTTATGACTGATTTCATTCTAGATTTGTGTAATGTATTTGTGTTTTTTATGTATATGCCCTTGTAAGTAAGAAGGTGTTACATGATCCAAAACAATATATTCAAGGAATATAGGTTTGGTAGGGCCATACATGTCAAAACTTTCTCGTGAAGAAATTATTATTAGGGTTGGTCTATAATCGAGTTATCTATGTTGAAGTGAGATTATTTGTGGTATAAATTGACAAATGGATTTGTTTGTGTTTCGAATTGCAAATTCCATTTGTAACTTTTTTTTTGTTCATGTTACACCCAGAATGGGTCGATTTATAAATGAGTTGAATGAAATCAATAAATATCAAGGAAAAAAGTGTTGAGTTGGTTTATTTGCATTACGAGGATTTGTTTGAGTGTTTGTTGGTGTTTGTTTGTATTGCGTATGCATTAGCGGTGTGCAATGGCAGTTCGTTTGTGCTAAAATCAACTAAAGATTGACAAATTTTTTACGGCGTATGGAAATTATTCGCTCATGCATAGAGAATGCCAAACCTATTCTGGGACAAAGAATAGTGGTATGGACGTTCTAGTTTATAAGACTGATGGAAGAAAATGACTGCAGTGAAAAATGAACAAAGACAAATAACATTTGGGGAGGGTACCTCCCTCGTATGTATTTTCTCTCCCTCTCTCTCTCGCCTAGCCCGCCTCACCGCTGATATTGGTTGACACACCCATACTATTTTTAGATCAACGCTGGTGTGAATTCTTCAAACACGTGCTCATACACTACTCTGAAGGCGTTTGTATTGCCACAGTAGCGCCACTATATTCCACATACACACGCAAGCATACAGGCACACGTATACACACAGACAAACAAACCACTACCGCTATACAACCACCACACATGCACAGTTCCTACATATTGTATTGTTATACTCCAAACACACACATACACACACACACACACACACACACACACACAACAAATCATCCACATCACATATCATGCAGCTCACAATACACACACACACACACACACACACACACATACGCATAACTTACCAGTCATACCCATCCCACCAAAGCTTAACACCGGAGGAGCCACCCCGAGCCCGGGGCGACAATCCGTGACGGGGCGACAATCCGTGTCGCAACAATTTTTTTGCCAACACGGATTGTCGCCTTCGAGGTCAAAAACTGGGAACTGCACAAGCGTCACGGATTGTCGCCAGGCGACAATCCGTGACGGGGGCGAAAATCCGTGCCGCCAGCGCCCGTCACGGATTGTCGCCCCGAGCAGGAGGCGACAATCCGTGTAGGGGCGACAATCCGTGTCGCAACAGCACCATTTACAACATCAATATGCAACTAGAGATTGTAATTTGTCATCAATCAAACAAACAAACAAACAAACAAATCACTGACAATATTATAATAAGGTGATCCGATTTTTTTTTTTTAATCAATGATTCAAGTCCTTATCGCAATAGGCATGACCATGCAGGTTTCATCTGTGTTCAGAGACATTGGCCGTGTGATGTTTGGATTCTCATTTAGAAAAGGGAGTCACTTCTGCCATGTTTGGTACCAAATCTGTATACACTATAACGAAGATACAGCAACAAGTACATATGACCTTTGACCCCACTTTGCACAACCTAGATGGCATCTGAGCAAAAAGTTGTTATTTTGTGAAATGATTCTTGTAACATGATCTTTGCGTGTGCAAAATATGGGAAAGATAAGACATATATTCACCAAGATACAGGATGAAACATTTGTGACCTTTGACCCTAATTTACATACCCAAGATGTTGTCCGATCAAGTAGTTGTTATTTTATGAAATAATGTACGTGACATGAAATAAACATGTGCAAAATATGGGGGTGATAGGGGCAGTTTTTTCTTGAATTATTGCAAAGAAAGTTGCAGAAACATAGAAATATCTCAATACATCGAAGATAAGCTTTAATTTCAACCAAGTATTTTAACATGATTCCGACATCGTATGAAAAAACAAAGGGCTTGTGACGATAGCGCAAAGTCTCAGTTACAACATATTAAAATCTGAAAAAAATTCACGAAAGGGTAAGTGAGCTAGTGCTCGATAAAGACAATCATGTCAATTTTCACATCTAGAAAAATTCCCTCCCATTGAGATACACGTCATAACGAAGAAACAGAAAGGACATATGACCATTTGACCCCACTTTGCACAGACAAGATGGCATCTGAGCAAAGAGTGGTTATTTTGTGAAATGATTCTTGTAGCATGATCTTTGCGTGTGCAAAATATGGGAGAGATAGGACATGTATTCACTTAGATACAGGATGAACCATTTATGACCTTTGACCCTAATTTACATACCGAATATTGTGTCCGATCAAGTAATTGTTATTTAATGAAATGATGTACGTAACATGAACTAAACATGTGCGAAATATTGGGTAGATAGGGCTTGTTTTTCTTGAGTTATTGCAAAGAAAGTTGCAAAAGGAAATTAATATGAAAATACATCGAAGATAAGCTTTAATTTCAACCAAGTTTTTGGACGTGATTCTGACACCGTATGAAAAAATGAAGGTCACATTTACGATAGCCCAAAGTCTCAGCTACAACATATCGAAATCTGGGAGAAATTCACTGAAGCATAAGTGAGCTAGTGCTCGATAAAGATAGTCATGTCAATTTTCATTTCCAGAAAAACTGCACTCCCATAGAGATAACACGTAAACTGGTCAAATTTGACAAGATTACATTCAATCCATTTTTACGATGTGACGCCGTCCTCCAGTCAAAATGTTCAGTACATAAGTGAAAGAACATTTAATAAGCTACAACTTACTGAAATCTGGGTGAAAATTGGCCAGGGATTAGTGAGATACGCTCGAGTGAACTTGAAATTTGATGACGTAATTTTGAAAATTTACTTTTTTTACTTTATCAAGAAAATTAATATCTTTTAATCATTTTGCCAGCATTGCCACCCCATGAAATGACATGTACAACTCATAAGCTTTCAGAATATGTAAAGAAAATGGGGGGTCACCGTCCATCCTGACGAGTAAAATCCGGTTTAAAATTGGCGGTTTTTTGGCATCGTTGCACTGTATAGCGCCATTGACGCGCGCGCGGAATTTCAACTTTGACGGGCCCGTATGACGTCATATTGAGTCGGATTGACTTGAAATGTGGTAGAAATATTCCTTGACATTTCAGGCATCCGATAAGTGTTAAAAAATGGGAAATTTCTATTGCATATGAGCTGTGCGTGCGTATATGTGCGCGCGCGTACGCGTCCGTCCAATTTTTTTCAAAAAATGCTCCAAATGGTCTGAAACGTGTGCAAAAAAAATTTGAGCTCGATTTGAGCATACAAATATTTCAACGCGCGCGTGCGCGCGCTTTTTCACAATGAATATGAATTTTGATAATATGAGTAAGAATGCGCTTGACTTGAAATATATGTGACGCAAATTTCATTGAAAAATTCCATTTCATTAATGAGATATGAATGAGAATGTGTTTTCATATAATGACGTCATAGTGACGTCACGGTCGACTAATCACTATGATTTTTTTTCGATTGTCGTCTTTGTGACACAATACATATATGGTATAATTTTCAAATTGATAGCAGGAGCACATTCTGAGCTAATCGATACACAACTTTTGAGGAGAAATAAAGAAGAAGAAAAACAAAGAATCCGTACAGATACAGGTGATCCGAGAGGATACTCGGATCACCTAAAAAGTTCTCACTGTGGCAGGGGGAAACCCCCCTCCCATACCCCCCCCCCCCCCTCGCTCGCATCGCTCCCTCGCATCTAACCTCTCCCCCTAGGATGAAATCCTGCCTACGCCGGTGATAGGCCCCACTATTTAGTAGGCCTTCACAGTGATGTCGCACAGGCGGAGCAAGAGCTGAAATACCACGATGTAGTCATTCAATTATCTATGAATATTTCTTTTTTTTTCTTGTTTTTTGATAGGAAAAAAATTCCAAATTTCACCAAAAGTGTGCACCGGATCGCTGAATTTCAGGTCTGAAAAATCAATGCCAAATTTTCCTTGTGTGGCAGGGGGATACCCCCCTCCCACACCCTCCCGCCGCTAGGCCGCTCCGCTCCTTCACATATATATTCAAACTCCAAGTCCCTCCCCTATCCCCTATCATTAAAATTTAACGATGCCCCCGGGATGATTGCTTTACTGACTTAAATCAAGAAAATTGAAGAATACTTATTATAGCTACAGGCAAATATCTTCTACGTCATTGCATAAAACGAAATGGATATCCTTATTAGCACTTTATGGAATTTATTTGGGCATTATTCAGGGCTGCACTGCGTTTTTGAAAGGGTGGGTGTCAAAATCGCCTGTCAGTCAAGAAGAAAGAGCACCAAAAGACAAGAGAAGCAACAACAAAAAAGGTCTTCATACTTTTAAGGTCTGATTTTCCGCCGAAAGTCGGCTGACAAGCAAAAAGCAAACAAACAAACAAACAAGCAAAAATTAAGAACAAAAAGTCTTCATATTTTTGCTACCACCTCCCTCCAACTTTGCATGGAGAAGAGTGGGAAATTTGATCCCTGTAAAGTGTGTGTGTGTGGGGGGGGGGGGGAGGGGGCAAGCTTCTTCCCCAAGGGCTGCACCGGTCCGGTTATGGGCTTGTAATAGTGGTGATGTTGACTATCGCCAATCATCAGCCGCCCCCACTCCTCAGTACGGATTTACGCCGTTGCTTACTATGTACGAAAACATGTAACAGGCTTGTGTTAATACACATCATTTTACCGAGAACAGCTCTCTAAAACAATAAATAATTCAGAAAAGAATTCAAGATCTAGATGCCCAACCATCCCCCCCCCCCCACATACACAAACACGAGCACATACGCAAACCACATACATCTATGGAAAAAACACAGAAGTTAGATAAAGAAATAACTGTACAATCACTCACTTTTTACAAGAATGTATACTCCAAGCCATGATGGAAACACCGGCAAACAATACGAGGATGATACACAGAAGGATTCCCAGGATGAATAATAAAAAAGTATCCTTTATTTGATGACTTCCAGGAACTGAAAAAACAAAATGAATATTAATTTCCTGTGTAATCAAGAAACAGAATGAAATCGGCTGAAACATATGGCAAGACCTAGAACTATTGTTTTATTCTCTTCGTGTCTTCACATGGAGGAGGTGGGGCTAAGGAAATTGTGCAGTGATACGCTTGGCTATAGGCAGAGGTGCATACGACGGCAGAGGTTTACCTCTCATTATGCATAGTCAATATTCAATTCGATATTTAAAACACCCTATGATTTTACATTACATTCAGCAGTGAGATTAATTGCCAAGGCAGCAAAAAATCGTGCTTATAAAATAAGAGAATAAAGATGTCACCGTGAAAATCTGATGGTGTTGCAAACATTCTATGTGACTTGCATCACTGAAAAAAAAATCTAGACGCCCTGCTTTCAAATAATGTTTGGCCACGTTTGCCGCTTTATAACCAAACCCTTGGGAACAACACCAAACTTGGCCACTAAATAGATGCAATTTTGAGAAAGTAATTGGCCGAAAAAGAAGAGGAAGCAAAAAGACAAATAATCAAAGAAAAAAAGTCAAATTAGATTGTGCAAAATATACTATAATCTTTACATATTGTAACCATCAGCGAAATTTGCTTACAATACATGAGCATTGACGGCACGCGCGCAGATACGTAAAAAGACAAAAGGAGGAGACGAAAAGTTCGGACACAAAATATAACGTCACCTGAAAAAGATGTATGGCTAGCCTGTAGCAATGTAGTGAATTTTTTAGTGGGCTCAACGTCACCTATAAACAGACAAAAGACAGCGGACGAATTATATTACAAGTGAATACTTTCTCAATGTATTTCCCTGTTCAGAGTCGACTGCTTTAAAATGATCGGCCCCGCGATATTTCATTTCATTTACTCAGTTTCCAAACAAATTACATTTGTAACAAACATCCAGAGATTGATAAATAGAAACAAATATTTTATTTCATTTTCTTGACAAAATGGTTCTAGATAACTATAAGAATAGAGTACGTTACATTTATATTGGATAATTAAGATTATGAGCGGGGAGCCTAGCTACAGAAAGCACATGCTTGTGGGGGTAGGTCCTGAGAAAATAAAACACAATCACTTACACACACATACATACACTGCATGCATGCGAGTGCACCTGGGCAAGCGTGTGCACACACAAACACACACACACACATATACACACACACTCAACAAAAATAAAAAAGGAATGGAGAAAAAAACCAACAAAGCTGTCCTAGGCATACCAAGGGATAGCATTTAAAAAAAAAATGCCTAGAAAATATGAACAAAGTTGGAAATCAGAAGATATAAACCTGTTTAACAACCATGCCGAAGAGTTTACATGTCAATATTATTCATTTCAAATTATCTTTCGTTTCGTGCTGTCATCAGAGCACTGCAAAAAAAAAAATGAATATATAAATATAATGAAAAAAATGAGCTTATGTTTGAATGTTTAACATCTGAGCGTTCGTCGCAGCTTGATATTTAGATACTTCCAAAGTTTCCGGGCATTATAGATAAAAGTATGATTTTGCAATTATTATTCGTAATCTTGTAATTGGTATTTGGTACATACCACTCTGTCTTGTTGAAGATTTATGTATTTTTTTGTATAATTACGACGCTATGTCCAATCTTATGTTCAATCGACTGTATCATGTTATTTGTGTTTTGAGATGTGGAACAATAAAATCAAATCAAATCAAATCAAAAAACTATCTACTTTAAGAACATTACTTTTTAGACAAAAGCGGATCACTATGCGCACATGAATTACTGCCATGTGTCATGATGCGACATGATTTGTATTTATCACGTAATTAATGTCCCATTTTGTAAAAGTTCATCATGTAAGAAATTGTTGTCGCTTCAATAATATCGTTAAACAAACAGTGCGATTTAAAAGACATGGGTTTGCATCAGCATGACCAACAAAAGGAAATTTTGTGATGCAAAATAAAAGGAAAAGACAATGGGTTGGAATTAAATGTTTCCAGATTGAGCAGACCCTATATGTGACGTCAAAATGCGAGGAAAGGGTATCACTGATGGTATGCTTCATGCTGTCTGAAATGTGGACGTCATTAAGGACGTCACAACACAAGTTTACAATTTGGTCAAGACAGGGCCATTCCAGATGATTCCAGAGAATTCCCGATTTCCGTAGACAAAAAGTCATGACATCAAGCGGAGGCTTGACAATTGCAAAACAAAACGATTAAGAGGGCGAGTTTTGATAGGCAGAAACTCCAGCCGATAATAAAGTGGGGGCAGGACTTCTGGAAAAAAATACTTTCCAAAAAGTCCCCTCATCTCACTATTTTACATGGAGGCCTGTGGTCTTGTAAATGTGGAAACATGAGGTGTTTAGGCGTAAAATAAAGACGCCGCGTGAAATTGCTGACTACTGAGGATCAGGCTACGTCACTTCAAATCGGGAAAATTGAGTGTTGGAATCACTATGATTAGGGAATTGGTGCATTTCCGCTCGGAAAGTCTGGTTGTCCAGAGCAGAATCACTCACTAGGAGGATTCGAGTTTAAATACCAACGACTGTTTTCTTTTTTATGGGGGTTTGTTTTGTTTTATTTTATATTGTGTTTGTTTGTTATCGGTTTGTGTGTGTGTAGGGGGGGGGTAATGCGCAGCAGACAATACATTAACTTTTTTCCCTGATTGCACATAATGAATATAGAAAAGACGATAAACAGGGGGAAAGGGAATGCCATAGTATTGTTCCTCTCCCAGAGGGAAAAATCACGAGCAACTTAGGTATAACTCACTTGCATTAGTTTCTCTTGTTTTCGCAGTCGTTGTGCTTACATATTCCCACTGTTTGTCTGCAATGAAAAGTAGGAATTTGTATTGGCAAATACTAAAGGAAAATAATGTCACAGTAATGCTCTGCAAGTTCTCCAGCAAGTTCTCCAGCAAGTTATCAGAACATAAAAACGATTGTTCGCCACATTGTAAATCTTGTTTGAAGCATTGTTCAGTTCATTTCACTTAAGTTAATTTCTGCATACCGTTTTCAATACAGCATGTAATAGAATTTAACGACATGCCATAAATTATATGAATTGTTCGAATGAATTAATAGCCTACACATTGTGGAGTACGTATCGTGTGGAGTTGTATAAAGAAATCATGAGAAAAACATAAAAACAATGTCAATTTGAAGGTACACTGTACGGTAAGGAACAATTCGAATTGGGTTTCAAGAATTTATGTATGTATGTATACACTCAGCAAAAAAAAAAAAAGAAAGTAAACACTTTTTCGAGTTCAAAATTTTCATAGAAGATTTTCATGAAAATCAATATATTTTATACCATATCAAAGGTAATTTAATTGTCTATCAATCTAGTAGGTCAATATAAAAGGAACTTTACGCATGAGTAAACACATTTGTTTTTATCCTCCAAAGCACAAAAGTAAAAAGTGCAAAAATTGACATATTGTCTTTCATTTGCAAATGCCCTTTAAGACATCAATAATAACAAAAGACCAGTTTAACACAATGAGAGACACAAAAAAATGGCAAAAATAAGTTTGTATTCTCTTAATCTCTTTGTAACCTCAAAGAAAATAAAAGTAGGAAACTTCAGGGCGGAAAATAAGAATTTTTACTGAACTCAAACTTCAAGTGATATAGGGAGTAAGAGCACGAAGATGATTGAATGAACAGAATATCTTTATTTCATTCATTCAATTTAGTAATTTAAGAATTCATAAGACAAATTCAAGAACCAAATATGATTTACAATTTTCCTAATTTGAATATTCAATTAAAAATTCTACCATTTTTGCTAATGTTGCTTATTCTCTCTTTTCATGTGAATTTGGATTTGACATAACATTCTTCATTTTCCTCCATCATTTTTAGCCTTTATTGATCTTTTGGGCTTTAAAGAATTTATAGAGATCATAGGTGTATTTCTGCAACTGAATCCATGTTCATTATTGTGTCAAATTTGTCTTTTGTTCTTATTGTTACATGGAAGAGCATTTACGCATGAATGACAACTTGATCATTTTTGCAATTTTCATTTTTGTGCCTTGGAAGAGAAAAACAAAGGTGTTCACCAATGCGTAAAGTTTCTCTTTTTATTGACTTATCAAGTTGATAGCCAATTGAATTACCTTTCATATGGTATATAATACGTTAACATTTCACCAAAAATTCTATGAGTAATATAAACTTGAAAAAGTGTTTTCTTTCTTTTTTTGCTGAGTGTATATACTAAATTGGAAATGTAGGGGACCATCTTTATGAGCAGAGCTTTACTAACGACAAACTTACGATATATATAAAAAAAAAAATGTGTTGCCACACACTATATAAGTGAATAGCACTGCAGATAGTGTACAGTGCTGTGAGGTGTGCGTTGTGCTGTCGTGTTGTTGATTTGTGAAGGTATAAGCAATACAATACACTATCTATATGATAGCCTTTATTCATACTACATGTAAAACATATGATATCATCAATTTTAATTCGTTATTTAAAAGAATACAAACAGACACTCATAACCAAGATTTATTTAATCATCGGGAGAATATTGAGCTATATCATAAGGGATGCCTTTAATCTTTTAATTCTCTTTTAAAGATATTCAATGATTAACACTATCTTAAAGAGAATTTCGGACATCATCCCATAATGTTCAAATGATTTTTTTTGAAGGGATCATAAAATTAGAGTCATCCCTAAGTTAGTCATTGTGATGGCATAAAACATCACCGCTGTATAGCTGTTTTGTCCTTCACTTTTAGCATGCTTTTTTTAACACTTTAATCTGCCTTAGCAGTGAATACAGAGTAAACGAGCCTCAGGAGTAACACATAAGTTTACAAACACGTTCTAATTCTATTTTTATTCTACTCCTCCAAGACAGTAGAGGCTTCATTTTTCTTCTATTTCTTTAGGAATATCCCGGATAGATTACAGTCATAGTGTTTGTAAGACATCAGACTAACCGTCTGTTGTATTCTTCAATACCCGGCAAGATGGGACGGAAGAATTCCAGGTCGGGTAGTAGGTCGACCAACCGGGTCGACTTGAACACTGCAGCGTCGCACTACCCTCTATTACGAAGCCTTCGCCACAGGTGAGAGTTATTGTGGATCCGTAGGTTGTCACATCAGAGTCCCAGTAACCATTAGACACATTACCGGGATGATCACAAAACCCGGACGACTCTATCAATGATGATGATTAAAAGACACAGAACTGAATGATTATTACAAATAAAATAAAGACATTGAAGCATTTTCCTAACTTTTGTTCATTGGGCTGTCATGAAAGCTACAGGTTAAGTATTCGGACGATTAACTACCACCAGATTTATCAGAACTACAATATTACACATACACAAGCACACATGTACACATACTATAATGTGCAACGTCGACGTAGGCCTACATGTCTTTTCATGAAACATGAAAAACATCACTTATCACCGGCATGGGCTATAATTCAGTTCCTGTATAGGATCATGATTCCTTCATGATATTAAACATTACGAATACTTTTTCTTCTTTAGAATGAAGAGTTCCTTATGTAATCTTAGTAAACATTAGAACGAATTAGAAAGTAGAGCAGACTCTGAAAATACATGTGACTGCTATGCTATTCTGGAAGTAGATTTCACTCTGGTAAGTTTTTGTTCATTTTCTGAGTTACATGCACTAACAGCTCTCGGAAAATAAAATGCTGAAAGGCACACGACGCAACGTAAAGAAAAACAACAACAACATACTTTTGTGTTTGTCTATTCATATTATTCTGTATAATCATGAATACACATTGATTCCGTCTGTTCCTCACACTAGCAATCCACGTATATATTATACATATGTATGTATGTATGTATACATGTATGTATGTATTTATGATTGTTTAGAAAATTTCTTCCAGGGCTATCACAAATGTGCCTCATGTTTGAAAGGACGGAAGAAAAACAGGAACGTCAGACAGAGCAAACATCTTTTTATCGTAAAATGTTGAAAAACACACTAATGTTATTTTCTGCTTCCAAACAAGCCATATGTTTAAAGCAAACACGAACGAAAATAGAAAAAAAAATGAAACTGTAAACACATTTTCAAATCGAAAAGATAGAGTCATGGAACGAATTTTGTAAACAATGTCCTAAAAGCAAGATCACATGAGTAAAAATCTTAAAAGTTTAATAATTGACTTACAACCGTATATCATAAAATATATCATAACATTTCATGACAAAACTGGTTTTAACTGCATCAAAACGTGAATAGGGCATTTAAACATTAATTGTCGAATCTCATTTTTATGGACTTCGCGAAAACTGCAAAATTTTTGTTTGAAAAGATTTTATTTTCTGCATTTCATATTTTCTTTCAGAATAACAAAAATAACAAAGGCAGGTTCAATTACACAAATACAATTCTGGAAATTATTGACATATTACATAGTAAGTCATATTTTGTATGTAAAGACAAATGAAACGTTAAATAACATACAAAATGTTTATATGGCCAATAATGACTTAATTCACAGTACAATATATAATATATACATATGATGCAGAGGGCCGCCGTTACAAGCCGTGCTTGAACAGACGGACAGCCAGAGTTAAATTACCATTTTTTTATTGTAGTACTTGAACACTAATACAGATGGGCCATGTTAAAGTGCGTGTAAATCCAGTTTTATACAATTACTTGGTAAACAGGAGTGGTGCCTGTGAGTGCATGTGCAGGTGATGAAGCGCGAAAGTGTTGATGGTCAGGACTTCTAAGAAAATGATTGGATATGTTATAATATGGGCGAAGGGTCAAGCAGCAAAGTAAAAGAAAAGGAAAAGGGGGTGGACCAAATATTGCCTTGTTGTTGAGTATAAGAGGTACATGTTTAATGATTACTGTACCGTATGATATTGTGCCAAGAAATATTTCTTTGTATTTGCCTTAAAGGAATAGAGAGATGTGCACTGTTTTATGTGGAGAGGGAGTGAATTCCATATCAGGCCCGTTATGCCGAATTGATTTTTGAGCTAACAGGAGTTTAGGGTTATTCAAATTTGAAGTCCACGTGTTTTAAATGCTAATGAAACGTAGCTATACTAGACATAAAACTATCGATTGTTTGATCAAACATCTGGGTTTTATTATAGTCATAATCTTTATTTGCAGTGATACTAATTTTGAAGGTGTTCAGTTCTGGTTTTATCATTCCTGTCATATGATTTCTTAAGGTAACGTACTGTCAAGTCATAATGGCATAGTCTACATAATCATATGAATTATTATACATACATGCATACAAACATACACAAACTTAAGACGTACATATTCCAGTTGTTTTCGACTTTCAATATCTATTCTCACCTCGGCATTTCAGTCTGACAGCCTTGTTCTCGGGACAATCGATTCTCGTCATGGAACACCCCGTTAAACGTATGTATGAAGGATCTGTTAAATATTGTGATAATGATTTACGAACTCTGTAGATGTCTTATCATTTTACTCTTTAAGAATAACATTTATGAAAGGCAGATATCTTCCTTTTAGTCATTAAGTCTTAGTTCTTCTGTAAAAGCAGGGAAGTCCCATTCAGTGCCACAAAGGCCTGCTTTGGAAGGGAGCCCTGCGTTGATATCCATGTCATTACATCTCCACACAATGAATAATAAGAACAAAACGAGCATAATCGAACAATCGGTTCGTAAGAGCATAATAAGCCAGTTCGTAATTAGCTCATGTGCACGTTGGAACAAATGACCTGTCTATTTCTTAGTTGGTTAGGCACTTCACTCATATTCAAAGCAATATAATGCACACCCGTAAGTTTGCCCGACGTAACAATCTATGGAATTCGTGTTAAACAAAGCGAGACCAGGTGACCAGAATGGTCCGTCAAACAACCCTTGGGGAAGCATCCATTTCTTT
The DNA here is from genome assembly GCF_964275005.1 of Diadema setosum. Lineage (NCBI taxonomy): Eukaryota > Metazoa > Echinodermata > Echinoidea > Diadematoida > Diadematidae > Diadema > Diadema setosum. The sequence goes on along the minus strand of NC_092691.1, from coordinate 8,716,869 downwards.
GTTTTGTATCGAATGCATTAAAACGTGTTTATATTTGCAGTGGCGGATCCAGAGGGGGGGGGCGCAACCGGCGCACGCCCCCCCCCTTTATTTCTAGTCAAAAACAAAAGAAATAAAAAGAAAAAAATGAAATGAAACCCGGAAGTGCCACCAGAAAATTAGTCACGCCCCCCCCCCCCTTTACAGAATTCCTGGATCCGCCCCTGTATTTGTGACCCTCCACCACAAAACCAACAAAAAGTCGCCAGAAATAGATTTTCAGTAAAGGGCAGATTCTGAAAGAGCAGACTTTAAGCTTCAAATGATGTTTAACTCAATTCAAATGGACTCCCCTAACCTACCTAAATACTTGAAAGAAAGCAAACACTCTGGAAAAGCGTGAACTGAGAAAAGAGGCTCTGAAGTACACGGTCTATTCAAGCGCATAATCTTTACCAAGCTGTGCTATATAGCTGTGCCATGAAAGGGACAAAACACAGGAAGTAAACCACAGAAGCAACATCAATGAAGGGATTATCAGATTATAAAGCCGAAATTGAGCATGTTCTATTAGCACATTCTGCCCATGATTAATCCTAACTTTCAAAGTAGTAGCGTAATCCTTCCAAAAGTTATTACACTTGAAAGTGAAGAGTGTGCAAAGGATTTCAAGACATGAAAAGCGGCCTCTAATACAAACCTGATTATTCTACTCTTCCCGCAAAAACGGTTGTAGAAAAACTGCTAAAAACACATGTTCCCATTCATGTTATGATACCAAACTGAAGAATAATGTAGAAGAACGACAGCTCTTCCAGAAAACGTGAAAAACTCAAGATTGACTTGGTTGAACCATTTCACTTTTGTTGAGTCATCATTTAAAATCAAGGGGTGCGACTTTTTGTTTGTTTTGTGGTGAACGATCACATTTGTATTGCCAAATACCAGGTTTGCAGTCAGTTGGATGTAATGGCAATTATCATGTACAAGGATTGTATGAATATTCATTATAGGACAGAATCCGTGCTTATCTCCGTGAATTTAAAAACCATCTTGCGTTTTGGTTCCAATGACCTTTTTCTGCTCATGCGCAAAGTAGAACTACGAACTGGCTTATACACATAATGTTGTCAAAGAGGAGGAGAAAAGCCTCAAACGTACTGAGTTGTCTCTTTATCACGGGAATCCGGAGTTTGTAGAGAAAAGGGATGTATTTAAAGACAATAGTGTACAGCCTAGCTACTTCACGAATTGCCACACATTTTTGGCTTTGCTGCTCGTGAAGTTCCGAAAAACACGGTTTCCCATATACTAAATCTTCTCACCTTCTTGAAATGACAGTACAGACATACATTTTGTTGAAATCGTTGTGCTCAATTTGGGAGTCACCTCTTATAGGACATTGCAGCCGTTGAGTCTCGTTCCATGCTGCTGTAGTGGATAGTGTCTGAGGCGATAACCCCGCTGCTCCTGGGAAGCCGAGCTCTACACAGACCACTTTAGCAGCTACGACGTTAAATCCATCATAGCACACATATCTGTCTGGTTCCAGGACCACCAAGCCTTCATGGGGAGAGGGTCCTTCTACCAGTTTGACGGATGGCGCTTCTTGGAAATAAATGGACAGATTGTTTTTTACTCGACTGTTTGATTCAAGATAAAGAATACATTAATTACACTGAACTAGTGATTTCTTAGAGCCTGTAACATCATAGAGCGATGAAATAGAAAAAGAAGGTCCTCTGGAAATATGTCTGCATGTCTTTACGATGGGCTAATGTAACACCTCCACACAAGCGAAAATAATTTGACTACAATATGTTTTGTTTTTGGTTTTTACAATGAAAATAGAAGAAATGACGTCTTGCTAGACACGTTAAGGTTTCATGCACGGAAGGAAGTACCGACTCAATTTTTTTTTTTTTTTTTTTGGCTGTTGTAGTTTTAGAATTGTTCTGGACTAATATAAATATAACAAAATGAAATAAAACAATATAAAAATAAAAATATACAAATTTGGCCCCTAAAATATCTTTGCTTCTTTGTCTTAACTTCTATGGTATTGCGCATATCTCTCAAGTAGTTTTAGACGTGAGTATACTTCATGCTTATTAATCAAATAAATTTAGATAACGCAATGAAAGCATACGATGTATATCTAAGTGCATGCTTATGTTCTATCAAATATAAGAAGAAAAGGGGTTTTGAAATATTATGATAATTTATAAGGAAGCACTAATGTGAAGAATTAAAACCTAAAAACCAAAGTAGAAGAAACAAATTTTACAGCATTAATTATTGTTGGAATAGGCCTACTGTTGGAATACAACTCCAAATATTGATACTATAAATAAAATGCGACAAACGTCAGACAGAAAGAGATGATTAAAAACTGCTGGACTCGTTGATATGGCATACACACTTACTCTATGCTATGTTGCCCAGATTAACGCAACGATGTAACAAAATTGAACATCAGTTTTTCAGTTTGTAGATGATCTTTTCCCTAGTCTGTACTGAGGGGCACAGTAAGTGAACTATATTTCCCATGTTGATGAATAAATATACCGCAAGTCCGCAAAAAAAAAAAAAATGAATTCTATTTTCCATTCATTTTACTACATTTCATTACATTTCACATATTGCGCCCCTAGATAATTAATGATATGCTTTCTTAACACCAACAATATGTTTACATTGATTGGTATTGGTATTTCATAACTCTTTGTTAGCATAATGCCCTACATTGCAAGAAAAGGGTTCGTTGGAGCACAATTAAATGGTTCTCAGCAGTGTCACAATACCGACTGTAATTCTTTGTTAACGCTATGCCCTATATACCTTCAACTGCTCTTGCTAAAACCATTGCTAATATAGGCCCCTATATGGAGAAACGTTTACTCATCTGTTTTAGTGGGTCAAATCCATCGCCATTGTCCATTTTTTTTAATACTATAATAATGATGGTAGTGTTTTAAATCCGTATTTATTCAATGAAACAATTTTCTCAATGAAACATCACTAGTACTTACTATCGAAACACCTCACGGTCATCGTAAAGTTCACTGGGAAGTTATATATAATTAATCCAAAACTTCCATCGATGGGCCAGTGATAAAAATGTGGAAGGCCGATCGTGATTCTGAATCAGAATCAGAGACGTTCTGTTCATTTTTTTGTCTCGAATGTAAACTCCAATTAACTCGTTGTTTGCAAACTCAAGTTCACAGAGAATTCGCCGTTCACGAGGTGCCTGTATAATCCAGGTATTATTGGCGACACAATTTTCATCACATGATATCTCGCGCTCCAGTGGTTCGCCCGAACAATTCACTGTCAAATCTGCGGGATATAAAATGTAGAAAAGATGTCCATAGAAATCCAGTGGAATACTTGGCAAAATTTCCACTACAGGAAGACCAAAGTTTTTTGTTTTTATTTTTCAGACATCGAATGAAATAATGTTCGAATGGGTGATATTATTAGAATATCGTCTATAAGTGGCTTTTAAGATTTTCAATCTGTAAAATCTGTCTTTTTTCACTGTTAGTAAGAATAATATTTGATATAATTTCATTAATACAGCTAAATTTCAGTCTAAATAATGGCAGTACATATTGTAGAAATCATAATTACAGTTTCAGTAAGCCAACTCATGCATGTACACGAAATACATTAAACATGTTAAATAGTAATGGCAGGAATACAGGAAAAGATACCTACATGGCATGATAGGTTCCAAAGCTGAGGAAGTCGGAATCGGATTAGAAAAGATGAAAACAGCAAACGACAATGCCAGGTATGCCATTTTCCAGCAATACCAAATACCAACAATTGCTCATAAGCAGTGACAATTGTCGACAGATTCCTGGTCGAGGAAAGACGTATAGACACTAAATTTTGCCGTTAGTATAAAGTCTACGCAATGTGGCCGAAACGATTTTGGCACGAGAGAAAGAAGACTTGCATGCGCGTGATGACACTGCGCAACTTACACAGCCACTCCCAACGTGCGCAAACGTGTAGAAAACCAAAAATTCAGGCTGCTGATTTTATTGGACTGTGATGTCTCACAAAATAATATCTAAGATCTTCGAGGAAGTAAATTGATAGCGTATACACATACCACTCCACAGTGCCAATCATTTGCTTCTTTTACATATCAAACAGAGGAATTCATTGCCATAATAATCCCTGACATTAAAAACTTTCCAGGCTTTTAGACATACGAAAGCGATACAGCGCGATGTACAACACCACTCAAGAGTGCCATTGATCAACCTATTCATTTCCTGCATTTGTGGGAAGAAAATGTAAATGCCATTCTGTATGTCATAGTTTTGGTTCTTACACTCACCATCGAATTAACACCGGTAGCAGAATAAACGCCAGTATCTGTTATGGCGAGAATTTGGTGGGTAAATCATGATGAAAGTCTGCTGATAACTGCTATGGGTTTTATGAAGCCATATATCTTGTAGAGGATGTGAGAAGGGAATTAATTCCAACATAATTTTGAAGCTTAATTTCATGGTGATGAATTAACCACAAACAAGAATTATTTACTGTACATTACATTAGTCGTGGATTACTACATGTGCAACAGATCTGAGATAGATACATAATAGTATTACAAATGCCCACTGTTGTATACATGTACCATGAGATCATCTATTTAGGGGTACTTTCAATATAACACTCAAATTGATATTCCGTTTGATGTTCGTCTAAAATTTCAATTTACAAGCAGCAATTCAAAAATCATAAGCAAACCTCATCTTAACGACTTCACCAGCTTACCAAGAGCAAACTAATCTGTTTATAGCAGTGAACATCCTACCGATTACACTATACATTTTATTGTGGTGGTGTTATGATAACATGACCCAAGCTATTAGTAAACAAAAATCAAGCAAACTCTTTTAGAATTGAGGTCATATGAACCCAAATTTAGCTGACTCGAAAGATTTATCACCATCTGACCATACATTTGTGTACCAAATGAAATCTTCGGAATCGAATTTGCAGAGCTGAATATAGGATAAGTGTTATTGTAAATCCCATAACCCAAACATTACTAGTTTACACTTTTAGGGTATATACAACTTCGATACCCTCCCCTCGTTTGTTCATTCTTTTGTCCATTTGTTTTGTTTGTTATTTTAGTCGTGATTATGGTTTTTGTTATTGTTCTTGTTGCTGTTTTGCAAGTGAAGGCGTCTTGAGACCATTGTGTGACCACTTGTAGTCTATATTGGAAGCCAAAAAAGTTTTTTGTGGGTGAAGTATTCCTTCATGAATAAAGCGGTATCGAAAAAAAAAAAAACGCAAAGAAAGAAGAAAGAAAGTAAACGGGGTATTCACGTATTTATCTTGTGCCTGCATGTAAGATTTTTAAACGAAGTTTAAGTGGCATGGCTGTGGTGGTCGCTGATGGCACTATGGCCGACAAGGTGTGAATAGCCATATCTGTCTGAACTGAACTTTGCCGATACCCAAACAGCAATGGTACACACGTACGCACCACAGATAAACCTATACATTGTCATTTTATTTGTGTTTGATAGATCTTGTTTTGTAGTACAATACCGCAGAGTATAATTATTTCTTTTCAGTGACCACTAAGTATTACTCAATAAAAAAGATACAAAATTCATGCACAATATTCATCTTTATTGAACAGCAACATGAATGGAACCGAAGCACCTTAAACACATATTGGTACACTCACTTATAAATTCGACGCCAATGGAAATGTTCAATTTTGAGTGGGCCAAAGAAAAATTTGATTCTCGCTTGAGTCGAAGCACTTTCTCCAGTCCCAAGGACCTCGACTCCTCTTGTATTTATAGCATGAGTCTGTTATGCGTCTGTTATGCGTAACTTTTTCAAAGTGATAAAACAAAATGAATAGCCCTTTTCCGACAGGACCGTGCACTGCAGTACCGTCTTTACATTAGTTTCCATATTATTATTTTCACCTGTTCCCAAAGTATTATTGGTTTGGGTTTTTTCGGTCTTATTTTCAATTCCAGTGAATGCACAAACTAATACAATGTATACAGTTGGGACACTCGGACAGTGTCAGATACTCGTCTGATATACGAATTGTGCATGAAGCGATTTTTCGTGAAATTATATATATATATATCGTTAAAGTGTTCATCTGTGCGTCTGGTAGTGATTTATAGGCCGCAAATGACAGCAAACAAATGCTCCACAATTACTAACTTTTTTCATGAGTTTTCAACACTCCTTGAAGAGCTGGCTACTTGCCCTGGTCACGTTATGGTGTGTGGGGATTTTAACATTCATGTTGATGACGTCACAAGTCGCAGCACTATACTTCTTGATGATCTTGCTACGTCATTCAACCTCAACCAACTTGTTAGATCTCCAACCCATGATGCAGGCCATACATTGGATCTGATCCTGATACGTTCTTTGGATGATTTTGTTGTGGATGACAGTGTCACCGTCTCTAATCCCTTGCCTTCAGATCATGCTTTGGTTGAATGTAAGCTGAACATATCCAGGCCTCCGGCAGGGAAGATTGTCATAAAGACGCGTAAGCTCCGTGACATAGATTTGGAGGCATTTCGCTGCGACATTGCAAAATCTGCACTGTTTCTTGCTCCATCCTCTGATCTAGCCGAATTAGTAAAACAGTATGAGGATGTCCTTAGTGATCTGCTGAACAAGCATTCACCTGAGATAATACAAACAATCACAGCTCGTCCACATGCTCCTTGGTATGATGATTCTCTCCGTGCAGCAAAGAAGGAACTTCGGCGCTGGGAACGGCTTAGAAATTCTCAGAATCTTGAAGTATACAAACAAGTTTTTCGAGATCAGCGAGCTAGATACAAGGCTTTGTTGAACAAGAGAAGACGTGAATATCACAAGAAATCCTTCGAGGATTGCAACACTCGGCAAATGTTTCAAAAGTTCAGCAAACTTTCCTCGTCATCGTCCGACAATGTTCTTCCATCCAAGTATGGTGGTGATTTACTTCACTTGGCTAACCAGTTTGTGCAATTCTTCTCTGAGAAAATTCAAAACATAAGGAATGAATTGGCAAAAGTGTCAAACAACCAGTCATCACTTTCATTTCCTTGTATATCACCACGTCCAAATAGCATCCATGCGACAGCCTATGGACCAACCTTTGCAGAATTTCAACCCGTCACCGAGACAGCGGTAAGGAAACTGGTGTTGGCTTCACCATCTTCGTCTTGCAACCAGGATCCAATACCCACATGGCTGTTGAAGAAATGTGTTAATGAGCTGACTCCAGTACTCACACGCATTATCAACCTTTCTCTGATGAGCGGCTGTTTTCCAGATTCCTTCAAGCATGCACAAGTTGATCCTCTTATTAAGAAACCAGGTTTAGATTCAGAAGTATTGGGAAATTACAGACCAATAGCAAAGCTTAAATTTGTTGCAAAGTTGGTAGAGCGAGCATGTGCTAATCAGATACATGCATATCTGGAATCAAATGAAATGTATGGAAGAGCACAATCAGCATACAGGAGAAATCACAGTGTTGAGACAGCTATGATACGTGTTTTTAATGACCTACTTCTTGCCGCAGACAGGGGCCAGGAGACACTGTTAGTGATGCTAGACTACTCGTCTGCATTTGACACTATTGACCATAACATCATGCTCCGCCGTCTGTCATCGACTTATGGAATTGTTGGTACTGCATTTGATTGGTTTCAGTCTTATTTTAGCAACCGAACACAGAGTGTCTCAATCAATGGTATTGCATCTGCCCCTTATGTTCTCAAACAAGGGGTTCCTCAGGGTTCTGTCTTAGGACCACTGTGTTTCATAATGTACACAGCTCCCCTAGAGGATGTAATTGACAAGTGTGGCATAAGTAAAATTACATATGCTGATGATACTCAGATTTATCTTTCATTGCCAAAAAGCACTAATTCTGATGTAGCAGTTGGTCAGATTGAATCATGCTTAGGTAAAATTCAAGATTGGTCTTTGCAAAATGGTTTGAAATTGAATCTTGAGAAAACTGAAGTTGTGCATGTAAGATCTCGTAACAAGTCCTCAACAATTTTGTCCGTCAATGTTTGCGATACTCCTGTGCTGCCGATTTCTAAGGCACGTGACCTTGGTGTCATTATCCAAGATGATCTTAGTATGAAAACTCACATCAATAACATATGCAAATCTGCAGCCATAGGTCTACACAGGATTGAAAAATTGAGACACTTTCTCGATAAAGTAACTACAGAAAAACTGGTTCATGCGTTTATTTTTAGTCATTTGGATAATAATAATGGTTTGCTCATTGGAGTTCCAGACTCTCACCTGAAAGGACTCCAACGGATACAAAATTCAGCCGCAAGGCTTGTGACACGCAAGCGGAAATTTGATCATATAACTCCCATACTTCGTAGTCTTCATTGGTTGCCCATAAGAGCTCGTATCAGGTTTAAGATTTTGACCCTTGCATTCAAATGTTTTCATGGAAATGCCCCTGCATATCTCAGTGAACTCATCAAGCCATATCATCCTGGTCGTAATCTGCGCTCAAAATCAAAAAATCTCCTCTCTGAAATAAGTGTCAAATCTAAGACATATGTGATAGGTCTTTTGGAAAAATGGCACCCTCATTATGGAATAATCTCCCTCTCAGTGTTAGATGCATTACAGATTATGATAAATTCAAATCTGTGTTAAAAACTCACCTTTTTGACAATTGTTGATTACATGTTTGAATTAGAGAAATATGTGATAGATTTTGTTTCATTATTTTGTACACGCATAGAGACTATTTGTATGGTATTATGCGTTTCTAAGAACTGACTATTATTATTATTATTATTATATATATATATATATATATATATAAATATATATATATATATATAATGTTTGTATTACATATATATATACATATATATATATATATATATATATATGTATATAATGTTTGTATCACATATATATATACATATATATATATATATGTAAATATACGTAGGGAACTATTTATATATATATATGATGTTTGTAATATCTATCTATATATATATATATATATATATATATATATATATATATACAACAATAATAATGTCACAGCAGAGGAATGCATTGGATGATTGGCTTGATTTTAATTCTAAATCCTAATTTTCGGGGGCCTCCCCCTCGTCAGGGATGAAAGTACTAGTGTAATAGTGTAATTAGGTGTGTTTTTGAGTCCCCTTTTTATTTCTTGAAACCCTGTTTACACTCTTCACTTTCAACTCTAATATTAACTCTTGAAAAATGATGCTACTGCTCTGAAAGTTGACATTACAGGCATGTAAAGAATGGGTAGTCATGGGTTGAATGTCTTAATAGAACATGTTTATCCGATGATTCATTGATTGATGATACTATGGAGTTTTACATCCTTCTCTTTGTCTCATCCATTGCACTAAGCATGGATTGCTATTTAAAGATTAAACGCTTGACTAGATCGTATAAACTTAAGAAAATCCATCTGTATTGGGTTAAGCGTCATTTTAAAGCTTAGTGTTTCCTCATAATATGATAATGACCTTACCTAAAAATCCATGTCTGGCGACTTTTTGTTGTTTTTGGGATGCATGTTCATGTATAAAGTGTATCATAATCATACAACTATATGAACACTTTTCTGCTTTGTGAAAGTGAGGTTTGCCTTTGATATAGGAAAATTAACATAATCGTTACTCACAGAAATTGAATAAATTATGTATATCAAGTAAATGCATACAATTTGTCTTTCTAGCAGCTTGTGGGATATTAAACACAGTGTGTGTATGTAAATTGTGTACACACTAAAACACAAACACACACACACACACACACACACCTTTTCTTGTACCTCAAGAGAGGAAAAAAGAGTCTTCTCTTAATAGCCGTATCAACTTCGAAAACTGATATCATGATAAAGATCATTTTAGTGAAAAATCAGTCAGTTATCCACGATCCATGCATTAAATATTATTCAACAATATAAGTATAGTGCTCTTTCAGGCTATATTTCAAATGCAAATTCAAAATTTATATACTGCTGTTATCTGATATGCGCCACTTATCTACCAAAGTATATTACGCTCCCTTTTAATCACACTATCAGCATAAGAAATAGATTTGTAGCTGATTTTAATGCAATCATACAACTATTTGCCTTGACACCAATAACCATTCCGTGCAAAGCATTAGAAAGGCTTTGAAAAAAAATGTTGAAAACAAATTTCAACTCGTTACCTTTACCTGGAGAACCCAAGACATATAATCGACATAATATATTCATTCTGCACCAATCTCTGTCTAATGTTATCCCACAATATATTATCTTCCTTCTAAAAATACCCAAATTTAAAAAAGCTCTCCAGGTTTATCTAGTAACACTGATATAGAATATTTCATGGTTTGGACAATGATGAGCATTTCAAGAAGAAGTTCGGGTTTCAGATTACTAATCAATATGCATCATAATCATTATGTCCACGATCAATTTGGTTGGTCAGTTATGAGGTATGGACATTTTCACCTCATCCAATTTAAAACTCGATTCAGCGAGTTTCCTTTGTCTTTCGAATAAAGCTTTCAGCCTTAGTCTGCTCATCATGACAATAACATTTTGTAATAAAATCAAGTTTATCGATTAGTCTTTGTTGAGACATACTCCTCATAAGTATCATCTCTGCAAACAAAGTATTGTCGAGCTTTGCATGATTACATCAGCTTATAGCCTGGTAAATACCTTCTCCAAGAAAGGTATTAATCAGTTGTATAATTTCACTTTTCGTCGGCCGCTGTGTTGTAATCTTATTTTAGGGTAATTTTGCTCTTTCATATCTCTACATCATGGGCGTAAATGCCGGGGGGATGGGGGATATATCCCCCCCCCCCCCCTGAAATGGAGGAGGAGGGATGGCCTGTACAATCATTCCCCCCCCCCCTGAAATTTGAGAAAAAAATGGAGGAAGCAGAAATGTGATTGTATCATTTTGGCATATTGCATGACGTTCGTACGCCCGCCTTCAGACAGGTAATAGAGCTGAACAGTGTTCTATCTTGTAGGATAATGTATACATAATTTTCTCAAGCGCTCGCTCACTTCGCTCGCTCGCGAAGAAAGTAATATCGACATAAGGTATGGTCCAGACGTTGATAACGTCAAATAGCATAGGTTTACATGTAAACATGCTATGAAGCGAGCAGGTCGGTACCATCTGCAAATTATGTACGAAAACAAACAAACAAACAATAACAAAAACTATACCGCCGTAATTGAACCCCCCTCCATTTCCTGAATCATTCCTGAAACGATGATTACTCTGATACATCTATGGGCATACCCAGGGATGATCAGGGGCGTCGAATCTATCTCGGGGGGAGGGGGGTGGGCAAAGGGGCATTTGCCCCGCCCCTACGGAAATGTTGGGGGCAGACAAATCATTTGTCCCCCAAGCAATTCCCGAGATGAGGACAAATCTCGAACTTTCTTTATGGAAAATTGGACAACTACCGCCAGAATTATGCACCGGATCGCTGAATTGCAATCATAAATATGCAACAGCTCCGCTGCTGGGTGCCTTTCGATAGACTTTGTACACTTTTGAGATTGACGTTTTATTTCCTTATATTTATCAATGAGTGTGCAGCAGATCTTTCACTTACAAAAGCTCTCTCATATGCAAAGGCGTCCATGGAGCGGGAGGGGGATGGTTCCCCCATAAAAGTATTGGGGACAAACAGATCATTTTGCTCCTCCTCGTAACTCCCGAGATGTGGAAATGTTCTTACTTTTTTGATAGAAAACTGTCTAAGTATTTCACCCAATGATGGCTGAATTTCAATTCTGAAAATACAAAATCTCCCTCGCGTAAGAGGGGGATAGGCCTAACCCCTCCCATACCCTCCCCGTTCAGTCATTTCTACTTAATACACTTTAGATTGACAGATTTCAAAATGTTTCATCTAAAGTGTGCACCAGGTCTGTTACTTCAGTTTAAAGAAATGCAAATGTTCCTTGGATTGGAGGAGATATCTAGATACTTTCAATTAACGGAGGGTCCCCCCCCCTTAAAAAATAGTATGCACCTCTGGGATTGAAATTTCCCCAGATTACATCATAAATGTGTTTACGAGATATTTGTCGCTGCCAGTAATTGCCAGCAGTTGCGCCCGGTGCGCCCCCATCCCTTAATTTCCAAAGCGAAAAAAGTACAGCTACAAACGGCAATTTTTGGACTGTAAAATGTCAAAATTTTCAAGCTCGCTCGCTCCGCTCGCTCGCATTTAATCGTTATGTCATTCTCCTGATGTTGCTGCCAGTAACTGCCTGCAGTTGCGCCCGGTGCGTCCCCACTCCCCTTAATTTCCTAAGCGAAAAAAGTACAGCTACAAACAGCCGTTTTGGGACTGTAAAATGTCAAAATTTTCAAGCTCGCTCGCTCAGATCGCTCGCATTTAATCGTCATGCCATTCTCCTGATCTTGCTGCCAGTAATTGCCAGTAGCTGCGCCCGGTGCGCCCCCACCCCCTTAATTTCCTAAGCGAAAAAATATAGCTACAAACGGCCGTTTTTGGACTGTATAATGTCAAAATTTTCAAGCTCGCTTGCTTCGCTCGCTCGCATTTAATCGTCATGCCATTCTCCTGATGTTGCTGCCGGGTGATTGCCAGCAGTTGCACCCGTTGCCCCCCCCCCCCCCCCTTTATTTTCAAAGCGAAAAAATATAGCTACAAACGTCAGTTTTTGGACTGTAAAATGTCAAATTTTTCAAACTCGCTCGCTTTGCTCACTCGCATTTAATCGTTATGTCATTCTCCTGATGTTGCTGCCAGTAATTGCCTGCAGTTGCGCCCGGTGCGCCCCCTACCACCCTTAATTTCCTGAGCAAAAACATTTAGCTACAAACAGCCGTTTTGGGGACTGTACAATGACAAAATTTTCAACCTCGCTTGCATTTAATCGTCATGTCATTCTCCTGATGTTGCTGGCGGGTAATTGCCAGCAGTTGCGCCCCGTGCGCCCCCTTAATTTCCTAAGCGAAAAAATATAGTTATACAAACGGCCGTTTTTGGACTGTACAATGTCAAAATTCATGATCGCGTTCATGATCTTCAGTGTGAGAATTAATACAAGAAGTTTCTCTAAATGATACCATTTTATAGGCAAAATTGTTCAATGATAATCTACATAAAATGTAAACTTTAAAATGTAAACTTAAACATGATGGACTGTTTCAAGTCGATAAAACACGCAAAAATGCATCAAATTGCACCATTTACAACATCAAAATGCAAAAAGTTCTCACTGTGGCAGGGGAAACCCCCCTCCCATACCCTCCCCCCCCCCCTCGCTCGCATCGCTCCCTCGCATCTAACCCTCCCCCTAAGATCAAATCCTGGCTACGCCGGTGATAGACCCCACTGTTAAGTAAGCCTTCACAGTGATGTCGCACAGGCGGAGCAAGAGCTGAAATACCACGATGTAGTCATTCAATTATCTATGAATACAGACTGTACTTCTTTTTCTTACTTGTTTTTTGATAGGAAAAAAATCCCAAATTTCACCAAAAGTGTGCACCAGATCGATGAATTTCAGGTCTGAAAATGCCAAATTTTCCTCGTGTGGGAGGGGGATACCCCCCTCCCACACCCTCCCCCCGCTATAGGTCGCTCCGCTCCCTCGCACAGATATTCAAACTCCCAAGTCCCTCCCCTACCGCCCATCATTAAAAAGGAACGATGCCCCTGGGATGATTGCTGACTGACTTAAATCAAGAAAATCGAACAATACAATTAATAGCTACAGGAAAATATCTACTATGTTCTTGCATACAAAAGACATGGATATCCTTATTAGCATTTTATTGAATTTATTTGGGCATTATTCAGGGCTGCGCTACGTTTTTGAAAGGAGGGGGGGTGTCAAAATCGCCTTTTCGTCAAGAAGAAAGAACACCAAAAGACAAGAGAAACAACAACAAAAAAAGTCTTCATACATTTAAGGTCTGATTTTCCGCCGAAAGTCGGCTGACAAGCAAAAAGCAAGCAAACAAACAAACAAACAAAAAACAAGAACAAAAAGTCTTCTTATTTTTGCTACCACTTCCCTCCCACTTTGCATGGAAAAGAGTAGGACATTTAATGATCCCTGTAAAGTGTGTGTGTGTGGGGGGGGTGGCAAGCTTCTCCCCCCCCCCCCTCTCCCCCCCCCCCCCACATATTTATGAGCCACCATCTCCACACTTGTGCGTCAGATTCTTTGCAAAATTTCACCTGTTATTTATCGGTGGTGGTCTTTCAGGTATCTGCTTCCATTGAATCTTTTTCGCTGCACTTCATATCATTTTTTTCACCCAAGCTATTATGATAGGTTAGATAAGAATCTTACTTTTGCGACGAGTTACCGTGTTTTAAACTTCGTTTGCTTGAACAAAGCACAAATTATGGCACAGAAGTGTTTTTGCATCCACTCCCTATATGCTTCCGATACATCTATAATAATATAATAATCACAGACTTGAAAATTACATGAACAGCATAAGATTCAACAACAATATGCAACACTGACACGACTGAAGAATAGAGTTGTTTTTTTGTTTGTTTGTTTTTTTTCTCGAAGGCATGAGTACATCTACAGTAAACAGTAAAGAACTTTCCGGCGTTTTCTATACATAGTCACGTCGTATTCCAAACTAAATCTTGAAAATGTATTGCAGATTCTCTAGAATTCTGTGTTATCAGGAATGCTCTCGTAGATTATCGATTTGGTTATACCATGAGAGCTCTGTGCTCTATGAAGATCTACTTCAGAAGACGTCTTATTTTTGTACAAAAAATCTGAGGGAGATCTTTTGTCCTTGACAAAATACTGATCACCAACGCTTTCACCAGCATACGTTTCAAGAATGAGGTACCCATTTTCATCTACCCCATGCTCTTCTTTTCCTTTGCTTAAGTAAATTGAAGTAGAGTATGAAGGATCGTTCAGGTTTAAAGGAGGAGGGACATGTTCATAAATTCTACCGATAGTCGGGTACTCAGGACCTTGTTGCTGTTCTCTGATGGGTACGGATCGGTCGAGGATTGAAGGGATATCTTCATAAACGGGTGATTGGAAGTTCCCAGATCTCGTAGAGTCGTCTACAGGCTTGGAAGGAAGGGATAACGGTCCGCAAGGTGAAGGACCAATGGATAGCGAATCGTCGAGGACAAATGTCCCTGTTGCATCACGAAGAGCTTGAGGTTTGATTGTAGGTACTGTGCGTGGACTTACACCAGGCATGAGGTACCCGCTTTCATCAGTTTCTTTTTCCTTTGCTGCGAAAGTATCCGTATGTGGATGTAATGTGATATCTTTTCTAATGTTCTTCATGACAGTTCCTGACATGTCCATGTATTGCTCCGTCCTCGTATTACCTCTAATGTTTTGATACGGGGCAAGGTATTCACTGTCTTGGTCTATGACGTCATGGAGATGCCGGGAATTCGTTCCTGTTGAAATTTTGATTACTTCCGCTTCAAAATTGTGATTCTGTCAAGAAATGTTGAGAATTTTGAAATATAAATATACGCACACATAATATATACGTATATAATATATATATATATATATGTATATATATATATATGTATGTATATACATGCATACACAGTATATACAGCTGTATTTACGTGTATATATATATATTATATAGCTTCTGCTTATACACAGAAAGATTAGATTTTATTTCGAAAACAATCTTACAAAATGTTCCTGATGTTATTACCACTTATTTAGAATGGCAAAAATATTGGGTAATTTCTAAATCTCTGAAGGTATTTTTGGTTGTGCTGTCTTGTTCACCTTCGTAAAATGAGATAGACTTTATATTCAAGAATCAATTTTGTTCCGCTGTATGAATGAGTAGGAGGATACTTCTGAACGTCAGGGCTGAGAGTAGTGACAAGCGATCTGGAGGATAAATAAGCTATAAAATTGTTTAACTACCTCGGCAGAGTTCTGGTTGATGTGATATATGCTTTCCTCCTGAGAGGCAGCATCCCCAGTTCTATTGAGCTTATGTTCCGTCGTAGAATGATGCACTGTACACGAATCTGGAGTGGTGCTGGCATTCGAGTTATTGGAATCTGATGAGCCCTTACGTTTTCTATTAAGGTGACAATGGGGAGAAAATACGCAGAAGGAAATACTTTACTCAGTTTTGGTAAATCATCGTTTTGTAAAAGAAAATTTTGACGAAGACGAGAATGATTACAGCACAAAATTAACGCCTTTGGTAAAAGTCTCTGTAAAAACAAAGTGATTATATAAATTATGTTAACGTATGCCTCCTTCTCCAAAGCATTGGTTGAAGGATAGGAAGGCCCCAAAATTGGGCAATAAAACAGTTTTTCTCTTGACAATCAATGTGTAAATGCCAAAACTATATATATGTTTATATATATATATATATATATATATATATATATATATATATACATACGTCATATGATTACATTCATATCTTTTCACCTTTTACCTTTTAAAAGGTGTATGTATAAACTCACTTAAAGTGGAAGTATACATATTATATTCATCTATTATTATCTGTGTGTGTGTTTGTGTGTGTCTGTGTGTGTATGTATCTGTGTCTTATATTATTGATCATAATTATGTGAAAACTATCATTAACCTTTTTTGTTTAGCTACTTTATGTCCATTGCAACATAGCGCATCTCCCTAGCATGACTCACATACCCATATTTATACATGTAGTTCACACATACAAATTCTCACAAAAACACATAGGAGAATGAATAATGCACATAGGCCTACTCACTTTTTCCTGCGATGGTTGCACCAAACCCCGCATCGAATGACAACCAGTATGAAAACAAAACAAAGGATAGTTCCCATTGTCAATGTAGTAGTTTGTGTTTCAAGGCCTCCAGAACCTGAAATAAGATAATTAATCATATTGATTCTCTGTCACCTTAATAATGTTCTTGCAGTAGGATTATACTATAAAATGGTAGCTTATTTTTCAAATGTTTTGTTACATTTTTATTACCACAAAATCAATAATGGAATAAATCTGACCATCGCTGGACCCGTATACTGGTATAAGGTGAACACGGGAAGGGGTTTATCTATCGGCCGACAACAGCTTGATTGTACAGAAAAAACATGTTGTTTGTCCTCGCAAATGTCTGATCAATTTTCAAGCATCTATATCGTGATATAAGATCTAGAGACACTTAGCGTTCAAACGTTATACAGTATATGCCACTTTATATGCCAGAAACAAACAAACAAACACAGAACATCACACTATTGACATAGGCAAATAACACTCACAAGACCTATGTACACTAGACAATAAGGCCCACAACCTCAACATGCTCAATACTAGACAAAAATGGCCCAAGAGACCGACATTATATAAGACCCGTGATGTAATTTCAGTCTCATGGGCCTTTCTTGCCTAATTACGGTCTAGTGGGTCTTATTTGTCTAGTGTGGAGATGGGAATAAAATAGCTCGTGGACCTGTTTAACTTGATGTCGAGCTCGTGGGCTTTGTTCTCTTGAGTCTAGCTCGTGGGCTGTATGGCTCTTGGTTTGAATGACTCGTGGATTGTATGAGTCGTAGGCAGCGTGAATCGTGGGTGTCGAGCTCGTGACGTGCACTTTATGCAAGAGCCCATTCGACAGATTCTATCAGATACACACACACACACACATACACTCAAAAACTATACTACAACCTTTACTTAAATACTAAAAAGAAAATCGTGCGAATAGTATCAGTGTCAACCTAAAAGAGTTTTGTTGTTTCTCCTTTATGGAATCTAATTACTATTCCTAAATAAACATGATCTTTAGCATTGGCAGTCACGACTCCATTATTTATATTCGCTTGCCGAAAGTGAAACGAAGAGCACTTTCTTCTTTTTTTATGAAAAGACAAAATCAAATGCAATTGGGATATATGCAGACTAAAGTCTATGTTACCGTCAGCAAATATATGCTTTCACATAACCATTGACGGCACGCAAAGAAATAGAAGAGAGGAAATAAAATCTATTAAAACTGCTGATTTCATCAGGATAAGAGTCTTACCTGAAGGAGATGTGGCGAAAGTCTGAGGCAATATCGTCAATTCCTGAGTGGCCTGAATGTCACCTATAAACAGACAGAACACAGCAGGTGAAAGTGAAGACTTTGTCCAGGATATCTCTGTTAAGCAAGAGTCCATTGTTATAGCCTTCTCAGTTCCACACCATGGTTACATCTAACAAACAGTGACAATGAATATGTTATGTTTTTATGACAATCTCTTGATATCTGTCGTGAAAGTATAGAGCCTGTCTAAGGTGTTGATGGAAACGACTGAGTTTTTATTTTGTTTATAGGTTGATGACTAGAGGTAGACAATACGTTTCTTGATTGTTTATAATTTTATGTTCAATATAACAGGACAAAAGGAATGACATATTATATAGTATTGACAATAATGAAAGAAGAAAAAAAACGTACACAGCAACGAGCTACTTGGGATTTACTTGAAATTTTTGTTTTCTCTGCTTTTCGCAGTCGCTGTATATTCATATGTACATCTCGCCACCCACTGATTATCTGAAATGAAAAGCAGAAATGTATAACGAGGAAACTAATGCAAAATAATAATATAGCCCTGCTAGTTCCCCAAGAAGGTATCAAAATATAAAACAGGGTAGTCCCCCGGAATGTATCAAATCTTATTGAAGAATTCGTGGGGATTTGAAAGTCCATGTTTGGTCTATCTGCTTTGAAGGGAATATAAGATTAGAATCAAACTTATATTAGGCAATGTCATGACATAAAATATCACTGCTACTGCTGACTTAAGCTTTCCATTTTTGCGTGTTTTTGCACACTTCAATACGCCTTTTCGGTACAACCAAAGTAGGCGAACCTCAAATTAACACATTACAAACACGTTCTTACCTTGTTATCACCGTCATGAAAGTAGAAGTTTTACTTTCCTTGGATATACGAATGCACAAAAAAAAATGATAACAATTAGCATTTTTACCTTATCGACCCAATACGCGTATTTCTATAGGCCTGGTACAAAATCGATGTTGCGATTCCTTAGTTAAGGATTTAGCCATATATTCCATGTAGGACAAACCATGGAGCCTTGGCAGACTTACCGTTTGTTGTATTCATCAATGCTCGGCAAGATGGGACGGATGAGTTCCAGGTCGGGTAATAGGTTGACCATCCGGGTTGACTTGAACACTGCAGTGTCGCGCTTCCTTCGATCACGAATCCTTCTCCACAAGTGAGAATTATTGTGGACCCAAAGCCCGTCATAGTAGAGTTCCAGTAACCATTAGACACATGGCCGGGATGATCGCAAAACCCTGACGAAACTATCAATGATGGCAATAAAAAAGACACAGAACTGAATAGCTATTACAAATAAGATAAAGACATTGAAGCATTTTCTCCATGTCTGTTCATAGGGCCATCATGAAATCTATAGGTTAAATGCTCGGGCGATTAACTATATACCGTCAGATTTATCAGAATTACGTATACATACACACGTACAAACATAAACATAAATGTGCAACATCGACGTAGGCCTACATGTCTTTCATGAAATATGAAAACCATTACTCATCAAAGGCACGAACAATAAAAACTGACCATTTCTACAAGGCATCATTATTCCTGCATGTTATATTAAACATTACGAATACTTTTTTTTTTCTAGTAAAATGATGAGTTCATTACGTAAATAACATTAGTACAATAGAAGTAGAGCAGACTCTAAAAATACATGTGACTGCAATGTTTTTCTGGAAGTAAATTTGACTCTGGTTAGTCTTTGTTCATTTTCTGAGTCACATGCAATACCAGCTCTCGGAAAAGTGCTGAAAGTCACACGACGCAACCTAAAGAAAAGCAATAACGACATACTTTTCTGTTTGTCAATACATATTATTCCGTATAATCATGCATATACATTGATTCCGTCTGTTCCTCACACGAGCATGTATCCATGTATGTGTGTATTTATGACTGTTTAGAAAAAGTTCTTCCATGGCTTTCACAAATGTGCCTCATGTTTGAAAGGACGGAAGAAAAACAGAAGCAAGTCGGACAGAGCAAAAATGCTTTCATAAAATCTTGGAAAACACACTAATTCCATTTTCTGCTGACAAACCATATATTTATAGCAAACACGAAAGAAAATAGAAAAAGAGATTGACACTGTGAAATACTTTTTCAAGTCCAAAGAGATAGAGTTATGGAACAAATTTTGTGAATGTCCTAATAGCAAAATCACATGAATAAGAATCTTTAATGTTTAATAATTTACTTATAACCGTATATCCTAAAATATATAACATTTCAAGACAAAATTGGTTTTAACTGGATCAAAACTGTGAATAGGGCATTTAAACATTAACGGTCGAATCTCATTTTTACAGACTTCGTGAAAACTGCAAAATGTAAAATTCACGTTTTTTAAATGCCAATGACATGTAGCTATACTAGACATAAAACTATCGATTGCTTGATCGAAGATCTAGGTTTTATTATAGTCATTGTCATTTTTTGCAGTCATACTAATTTTGAAGCTGTTTAGTTCTAGTTTTGTCATTCCTGTCTATATGATTTTTAAGGTAACGTAATGTCAAGGCACAATGGCATAGCGTATACATAATCATATGAATTATTATATATAGATGCCTGCAAACATAAACAAACTTAAAACGTAAATATTCCAACTGTTTTTCAACTTTCTATATCTATTCTCACCTCGGCATTTCAGTCTGACAGTCCTGTTTTCGGGACAATCGATTCTCGCCGTGGAACATCCCGTTAAACGTATGTATGAATGACCTGTTAAATATTGTGAAAATGAATTAAGAACTCTGTATATGTCTCATCATTTCACTCTTTGAGAATAACATTTATGAAAGGCAGCTATCTTCATTTGATGAAGAGGATGACGAAATCCTCAAACGTACTGAGTTGTTTCTTTATCACGGGAATTCAGAGTTAGTAAAGAAAATGAATATATTTACAGACAATAGTGTACAGCCTACTTCCCGAATTGTCACATACACAATTTCGGTTTTTCTTCTCGTGGATATGTATTCCGAAAAACACGGTTTCCCATATACTAAATTTTCTTCGCTTCTTGAAATGACAGGGTAAGCATATATATATATATATATTTTTTTTTTTTTAATCGATATGCTCAAGTTTGGAATCACCTTCAGGACACTGCAGCCTTAGAGATCTGTTCCATGCTGCTGTGCTGGGTAATGTCTGAGGTGTGTGCCCCTCTGCCGCTGGAAAGCCGAGCTCTTCACAGACCAGTTTAGCAGCTTTGGCATTAAATCCATCATAGCACACATATCTGTCTGGTTCCAGGACCACCAAGCCTTCGTGGAGAGAGGGTCCCTCTACCAGTTTTACAGCTGGTACTTCTTCAAAATAAATGGACAGATTGTTTTTTTTACTGGACTGTTTGATTCTAGATTAACAATACATGCATTACACTGAAGTAGTGATTCCTTAGACAGTTAGAGCATAAAATCAAAGAGCGATGATATAAAAAAAAGAAGGTCCTCTCGAAATATGTCTGCATACCTTTAAGAGTAGTTAATATAACACTTCCAAACAGGCGAAGATGATTTGACTACAATATGTTTTGTTTTTGTTTTTTTTTACAATAGAGTAGTAGAAATGACGTCATGCTGGACACCTAATGGACTAACTCATGAACGGCAGGTAGTGCCAATTCAATTTTGGTTGTTGTAGTTTTCGTTCAGGACTAATATAAAATAAGATGAAAGAAAGCGACATGAAAACACATATTTAGCCGGAAAATGGTATTAGCTTTTTTGTTTTCGATTGTATAATGCTGCGCATATCTCTCTTGTTTAGTTGTTTTACACGTGAGTATAAACATGCTTATCAAGCAAATAGAAAAAGCAATGAAAACATGACAATGTATATCTAAGTCACAAGTGAAGGCCTATGTGCTATGGTATATAAAGAAGAAAATGATTTTTTTTTTAAACACGCTGGTAATTTATGGGAAAGCACTAATGTAAAGACTTAAAACAGAATTAAAAAAACGCATCTTACAGCGATAATCGTTGGAATTCAACAACTCATCATGTTGATACTAAATAAAAAGCGGCAAACGTCTGACAAAAACAAAAATGATGCAACTTGCACGACTCTCATGGCATACACACTCACAATATTCTATTTATGTTCAGATTAACCCAACTACATAACAAAATTGAATATCACTTCTTCAGTTTTGTAGATAATCTGTTCCCAAGTCGGACTAAGTGGCACCGCAAATTGACTATTTCTTATTTTGTCGAATAAATTTGCAAATCCGGAAAAAAAAAATGAATTCCATTTCCCAATCATTTCATTGGGTTTCATTACATTTCACTTATTGCTCCCTCAATACGTGACATACATTGTACTTTCTTAAAACCAACAATATCTTTACATTAATTGATATTGGTATTTTGTCATTCTTTGTTGGCGCTATGTCTATGGCGCCCTACACTCTAAAGAAGAAAAGGTTCATTTAAGCACCATTAAACGATTCTCAGCACTGTCACACTAGCGACTCCTTTTTTTAGAGTTCGTGGGAATACCAACAATATCTTTACACTGATTGATATCGGTATTTTGCTATTCTTTGCTAGCGCTATGCCCTATATATACGTTCAACTACTCTCACTGAAACCATTGGTAATGTAGGCCCCCATATACGGAGAAACATTTACTCATCTCTTTTCTGTGGGTCAAATTCATCGCCATAGTTCTACATTTTCAATTATAATGACGATGGTACTGTTTAAAATCCGTATTTGTTTAATAAAACATACAGACTTCACTAGTACTTACCATCAAAACACCTCACGGTCATCGTAAACTTTACTGGGAAGTTATATATAATTAATCCAAAGCTTCAATCGATGGGCCAGTGATAAAAATTGGGAAGGCCGAACGTGATTCTCAATCAAAATCAGAGACGTTTTGTTCGCTTTTTGGTCTTGAATGTAAACTCCAATTAACTCATTGTTAGCAAAATCAAGTTCACACAGGATTCGTCGTCCACGAAGTGCCTGTATAATCCAGGTATCGTTGGCGACACAATTTTCATCACATGATATCTCGCGTTCCAGTTGTTCTCCAGAACAATTCAGTGTCAAATCTGCGGGATATAAAATGCAGAAAAGAGGTCCTTAGAAATCCGGCGGAATACTTAAAATTTCCATGACAGGAAGACGATTTTCAGACATCGAATGAAATAATGTTCGAAGGGTGATATTGATTGGAGTATCGTCTCTAAGTTGCTATTAAGATTTTCAGTGTGTAAAATCTGTCTTTTCTCACTGCTAGTAAGAAGAATATTTGAAGAGTTCGTTCGCAAAAAACGATAAGTCTCTGTCATAAAGTACAAAATAATACCTTTTAAATGATATATTGGTCACTACATATGAAGGTACATTTTTGAAGATATGGTCAAAAGAAGCAAAAATTTACTTATTGTTCTTTTTATTTTTCTTGACCTTAGAAATAATCGCAAATATCTCCACTTGGCAAATATGGACTTATCGGTTTTTGCGAACAAACTCTTCATTTGATATCATTTCATTAATACAGCTAAATATCAGTCGAAATAATGGCAGTACATATTGTTGTAGAAATCAAAATTAGTTTCAGTAGGCAAACCTATGTACATAAAATACGTTAAACATGTTAAATAGTAATGGCAGGAATATATGAAAAGATACCTACATGGGATGATAGGTTCCAAAGTTGATGAAGTCAGAATCGGATTAGAAAAGATGAAAACAACAAACGATAATGCCAGGTATGCCATTTTACCCTGATCGGTCATACAAATACCAATAATTTTCTCATATAAGCCGTGGAAATTGTCGACAGATTCCTAGCTTGAGAAAAGACATATAGCCACTAAACTTTGCCTTCAGTAAAGTCTACGTAATGTGGGCGAAACAATTTTAGCATGAGGGAAAGGAGACCTGCATGCGCGTGATGACACTGCGCAACTATACCACTCCCCACGTGCGCAAATGTGTAGAAAACCAAAAATTCAGGCTGCTGATTTTATTGCACTGCGATGTCTCACAAATATCTAAGACCATCGAGGAAGTAAAATTACAGCGTATACACATACCACTCCACAGTGCCAATCATTTGCTCCTTTTACAATATATCAAGCGAAAGACTTCATTGCCATAATATTGTCTAATAATGAAACTTTCCCAGGCTTTTAGATATGCGAAAGCGATACAATGCGATGAACAACACCACTGAAGAGTGCCTATTCTTATGCTGAATTTGTGTGAAAGAAAATGTAAAGGCCCTTCTGTTTGTCATAGTTCTGATCAAAGTGTAATTTCATGTTCATGATGACTTTCTACTCTGTGACCTTTTTTAGATGAGGACGTTGTACTTCACTTCGTGGTCCTTACACTCTCCATTGAATTAACACTGGTAGAAAATAAACTCAGTCCACTATTAACTATCTATTATGGTGTGAGAGTGTGGAGGTGAATCCTGATCAACTGCTGATAGTCAGCATGGGATTTATGAAGCCATCGAATCTTGTACATGATGTCTAAGGAGGCAATAAAGTCCAACACTTTTTAAAGTGTAATTTCAGGGTAAGAAATTAACAATTAGGTCTATGCAATAATTAATATCATTTCCCGTATCAGACTATTTGCATAAGTCGTAAAGGACTACATGTGAAACACCTAAGTATTAGTAGTTCGCTGCTCCCTGTTTTATTTCCACATAATCAATGATAATCTGTTTTAGCAGTATTGATGGAAATATTGATACTTACCTTGTGGTAGCTGTCCAAGCATGTGTCGTTTGGAATATTTTGGTCGGAGGGCAAACAATCCTGACGTTATCTACTGCACCAACGTACCCTAAAGAGTTCTACGTACAGTATGTGGATCTTTGCTGAAAGCGATGGCAAACACTTTTGGCTTATAAACATTGGCCAATGGTGCGGTAACCTATATGTTTATCGTTATGTATATCTGATAAGTTAAACAAGTTACCCAAAGAGAATGCGTAAATTCGCTTATCTTATGACAATGTGATTGGTTTGTTGAGTGTTAAAGTGCAACAGATCCAGGAACGGTATATCAATTCAGTAATACAAATCTCCACTATTGTGTCCAGTATGCCATGAGATCATCTATTTGACAATGTTTAAGGAACTTTGAGCATAACACTCTATTTGATAATCCTTTTGATGTTTGTCTTAAATAGCAATTCGCAAGCAATATGAAAACCTCATCTTTAAAACTTCACCAATATCAGGCATACTGACAGTTTACTTAAAGCAAACCAATTTGGCTGTAGCAGTGGTCATCCTACTGATTATACTTGTTTTTAATCGTTGTGGTATTACATGTATAATAACAGATTTAAGCTATTATTAAAATGCCAGACTCGAAAGAGTAAAAACTTTTATCCCCATTCTGTTATGCACCAAGTAGAATCTTGTGATTCGAATTTGCAGAGTTGAATATGAAATGAATCTTCCTGTACCCATATGCAAACATTACAGTCACACTCGTCGAGAATCACATACAGCTCAGATGCCCTCTCCTCGTTTGTTCATTTCTTTGTTATTTTGTTCGTTTGTTTTGTTTGCTAGTTTAGTTGTGATTATGGTCTCTGGGTTTTTTTTTCTTCTTTTTTTTGTTTCGCAAGTGAAAACGCCTTTTAGACCACTCTCTTGTGACCACTTGTAGTCTATATTAGAAGCCAAAGGAGTTTTTGCGAGTGATTATAAAGCCGTGGCGAAGAAAAAAAAAAGGAAAGAAGGAAGTGGAGTGTGTTTATACGGGGAATATTTCTCTTGTGCCTGCATGTGTGACTTTTAAACGAAGTTCAAGTAGCTGTTGTGATCGCGGATGGCACTATGACTGGCTTGTCGTAAATAGCCATAACTGCCCGAACTGAACTTCGGCTACCCAAACGCCAATAACACACACGTGCACACCGCAGATGGACCCATATAATGTTATTTCATTTGTGTTTAATAGGTCTTTTTTCTATCACAATACCGCAACGCTCTTTTTTCAGTATCCACTGAGTATCAAACAATGGAAACGATACAAATTCATGAACATATTCGTCTTTAGTGGACAGCAACATGAAATAGAAACATCGAAAAAAGACCTATTGATAGACTCATTTGTAATTTTGACCCAAATAAAAATATCCAATTTGTGTGGGCCAAAGAAAAACTTCGATTCTTGCTTGAGTCGAAGCACTTTCTCCACTCTCAAGAACCTACCGTCTCGTGATATTTAATGTAGAACAACAACTTTAGCAGAAATTGTCTTAATCGTAGACATTAACAACAATAATTCAACCATAGGACTGATGATGTAAATCTCTGAAGTTTTAGAGCTTCATTTTTGTCCACCGATGAAAAACAGAAACAGTCACTAGAGTCTGTTAAGCTTAACATTTTCAATGTGATGCAATCACTTATTTATTTTCAACTGTGCACAAAGTACTCAAGTATTATATCTTTTTTTCTGTGGTATTTTCACAATTCCATTCAATGCACTGGATTCTTCAGTTGGGACACTCAGATGTCTCTCATAATATATGGACTATGAATTAAGTTATGTTTCTTAAAACATTGAGATTTTCGGACATCAAACTAAACCTTTCGATGCATTCTGTCCCTGAGATCATATAGGATGTATTTCTCAGTCAAAAAAGATAATAATAAAAGGGAAAAAGTTTTTGCCGTCATGTCTCTGATAGAAATAAATTCATTATCAAGACAGAGTTTGTATTAATATTCTTATCTATTTTACTTTACCTTATGGAAACCGGTGCATGGATAAATATGATAATTATAATTATATCATTTGTCCTTTACTCAAAACGAATATTTCATCTCACAAACACTTATAAATATTTGAATTCAGGGCTTTTGTGTTATCTTTCCCATGATGTGATTTAAGATGAACTGTATACACCCTCCTTTGCTTTCTCATCCTGCCTATTTCACTTTGCTTAAACTTCATGGTGCCCATACATGGCATATCCAATTTAAGTCCAAACTATAACCTTCACAAGCGCTGCATAATACTTAATAATTCTAATTAAATCATTCCAGTCAGATACAGAAATATATTTATTTGAATGAACACAGAAAAAAACGAAATTAACAATACGTTAATTTTATCAAATACATATTATATTATATCATATTATATTATGTTATATTATATCATATCATATTACATCATGATTTAAAAATAAACATCAACAAAAGAGCTTCAGAGTAATCGTGGTATACCATGTCTAATACCACAGTATACTTACCTATTTAAAAAACCTTGGAGTTATATATATGTATATATATGTATTATCATATACATATATCAAGACACGTTTTCTGTGTACTGAGAAAATAAAGCTGTTCCTTTATATAGGAAAAGTATCCAACATACTCAGAAATTAAATGTATGTGTAAGAAAATGTATACATGTTTTGTCATCTTTCCGTCCCTATTCCAGCTTGCGGGATGCTTATCACGGCATGTTTAGGTATGAAATATCACACACACACACACACACACACACACACACACACAAAGACATACATATATATATATATATATATATATATATATATATAATGTATGTATATGTACTTTTCTTGTACTTTAAGAGGAAAATATTTTTAGTTTATTTTCTGTCACGTGCCATATCTACCGAGGCATATCGTTCTTTTTTAATCACAGAATTAACATAAGAAGTAGGCTTGGAAGCTGTTATTGTTATTCATTATTATTTGGAAAGCTCTCATACTTTACGTCGAGTTACAAATTGCAATCCTTTACAGTCAACTATTAAAGGAACAAAACACGTATCATTAAAATAAATTCAGTCTATACCAATCTCTCTCCAATTTCATCACGATAAACAATTTATGTCTTCTAGAAATACACAAATTCCAAAGTGCTTTTCTGTTTCCTCTAGTGTCATTGATATACGAAATTTCATAATTTGAGTAATAACAATTTATGAACATTTCAAGAATCAGAATCACTGAGGCAAAAGTATATGAAAAGTTAACAAAAATACATATTGCCATCCTTTAACGTGAGCTGGAGAATTTAGCACATAGGCCTACTGTCTATACCCACCTCTTATTTCATTAATGATTGGTCACAGATATCTCATTAACTTCAAAGAATGCGTAATGTCAAAAGTGGTTTCCACTTTTATCTAATGTCACCTAGACATTAGAATTCATAGTTTGCATGACATTTTGCTATGGGGTCATGCAATCGAGTTTTTCAAGTTCAGACTTGAAATTACTAACCAAAATACATCTTATGTTCATGATCAATTCAGAAAAATATGATAAGTTGGGAGGTATTTTACCTCATGCAAGTTCTAACTCGATTTGTGACCATCTCTTCTATGCGAAAATTCAGTAAATATCCTTTATCTTTCCTAGAAGGTTATCAGCCTTCTCCTCATCATGACAATAATATTTTGTAATAAACTGAAGTGTGTTTTAGTTGTAACCATTTTAAGGCACCCATACCATATGTATATATATCGTCGGGTGAAAATGATAAGGGCGTTAAGTTGCCACTAAACCCAGTGTTCGAGACAACTTAATGCTCTTCTCATTCTCAACCGACGATATGTACCCATACCACCTCTGCAAACATAGCGTGGTCAACAGTGGTCAAGGTTTTGCATGATAGCGTCTGTTTATAGCCTAGTAAATCAATTCTTCCAAGAATTAATAAACCAGTTATTTTGTAGTTTTGCTTTTCGTTAACGATTTTGTTGTAATTTCCTTAATTTGCTTTTTTTTTCTCATTCGCATCGCTATATTTTACAAGATTTCACTCTTTTCTCTAATGCAATACAGTAGATGTACACCGAACCAAAGGAAAAAGCTCGTGAAGAAATCATTGTTACTACATGAAGAGATGTGCGCTATTCATAAGCCACCATCATATACTTATATCAGATTTCTCAGAAGATTAGAAGATTATTTTCTATTGTTTTAGTGCCCGTCTTTCAGCTAGCTGCGACCAATAAATCTCCATTTACTGTTCGTCATTTTCATTTAATTCTCGAAGGCTGATAAGTAAGAATACCAGTACCAACCTA
This sequence comes from Diadema setosum, assembly GCF_964275005.1. Classification (NCBI taxonomy): domain Eukaryota; kingdom Metazoa; phylum Echinodermata; class Echinoidea; order Diadematoida; family Diadematidae; genus Diadema; species Diadema setosum. Next base: position 8,687,629 of record NC_092691.1, on the reverse strand, counting down.
AATGCATATCGATTAGTACCTCTTCAACTTCATTTGTTTGATGACACGTCCAATTATGACCCAGGAGTGTTTTTGCATCGTAAGCTTACAGCGTATTCCCTTTCGAGGAAAGTTAGAGTACTATGTATAGTTATAGAAAATTAAATGGACAGCATTGAAGTAAACTACAGCAGCATTGTGTAACATTGCAGAATAGAGGTCGTGGTTATTTGTTTTTCTAGAAGAAACTGTAAGTGCATCTACCAGCAAAGAACTTTCCGGTGTTGTATATAGTCACATCGTATTCCAGACTAAATCTTGAAAAGGAATTTCAGGATCTCTAGAGTTTTAGGTTATACGGAATGCTCTCGTAGATTACAGATTTGATTTTACCATGAGAGTTTTGCGTTTTATGACGAGATACAACTACTTCAGAAGACGTCTTATCTTTGTAAAAGGATGCCGTGGGGACATTTTTGTCCTTGCCAACATGTCGTTCATCAACAATTCCACCAGCGCATGTTTCAAGAATTAGGTACCCATTTTCATCGACTCCACGTTCTTCTCTTTCCTCGTTTGGATAGATTGAAGCTGAATAGAGAGGAACGTTCGGATTCTTATGAAGTGGAGGGGCTTGTTTATCTTTTATACCAATGATCCGGTACTTGGGAGCATGTTGTGTTTTTCTGATGGGTGCGGATTGGTCGATATTTGAAGGTATATCTTCGTAAACTGGGGATTGTAAGTCACTAGATCTGGTAGAATCGCCTACAGGAATAGACGGAATGAATGGTGCTCCGTAGGGTGAGGGGCCATCGGATAGGGCATCGTCTATGACAAAAGTCCCTGTCTTATCACAACGTGCATGAGGTTTGATTCCAGTTACTCTGCGTTGACTCACACTGGAAACGAGGTACCCGTTTTCATCAGTATCCTTTTCATTTGCTGCGAAAGTATCCCTACGTGGATTTAATGTGTCTTTTTTAATGTTCTTCGTGACAGTTCCTGACATGTCCATGTATTGCTCTATTCCTGTATTACCCCTAAAGTTTTGATACGGTTCAAGGTATTCACTGTCTTGGTCTATGACGTCATGAAGATACCTGGAATTCGTGTCCGCTGAATCTTTGATCATTTCCGCTTCAAAGTTCTGATTCTGTCAAAAAATGTCGAGAGTTTAAAAAAGAAAAAGGATACGTATGATTTGTGCTGATTAGACAATTTGACGTTATCAAATCTATATGACTCTGTAACGGATTATTTTCAAGAGAAGATCAAAAAGACTTCCTTAACCTGTATCTGACTAGGGAAGGTTTTCATTGTTTCAATACATAAAAAAAAATACAGAAAATTCTTTGAAACTTGGAAGCATTTTAAAGTCTTCTACATTCGGCAATAGGGAAGAAAAGGAGAAAAATCTTGAAAGCATAAGGACTGAAGGTATTAACCAGCAATCTGAGCACTGTTTCATGAAAGTTGTCAGCCTTGGTTTTGATTGGCTGAGAAGCCCTGGTCACTGATTGTTATACTATAGATGACAACTTGTCACTACTGACAACTTTCACCAAAAAATAATTACAGACTATAGTAATAATTGAGCACCTGAGCAGAGTTCTGGTAGATTTGATATACTTTCTTCTGACGAGAGGAGGCATCCCCAATTCTGTTGCCCGGATGTTCCGTCAACGAATGATGCACTGCGCACGAGTCGGGAGTGATGTTGGCACTCGAGCTACTGGAATCTTCTGGGCGCCTACGTTTTCTATTGAGGTGACAATGGCAAAAAGTACGCGGAAGGACATGACTTACTCAGTTTTAGGTGAATAACATGCAATGAATAAAATAATGACAAATATGAAAACATTCACAGAGTTTGATTAACCATTCATTTTAAGTTTGGCTAAAACCATGCATATATGTTGATATCAGCCGTTACTATGCCTGCAACTTAAAGAAAAAGTCTGAATTCCAACAGCAACAGCTCCATTCAACAACTGTGTGTGTGTGTGTGTGTGTGTGTGTGAGTGAGAGGGGGATCTGACCGTTAGATATATTTGTCCGTGTAATCTGTATGTGTGTATTTTTGTCAATCATTATTTTCTAAAAAATTGTCATCAACCCATATTGTTATGTGGCATGATATCTCTATTAAAACAAAGAATGCAGTAAAAACAAAGTTTCTTCGTTGTATTAAACTACTTTTATCTCCGTACATTGTCCCTCTGGTCCCCCACATACAAATTTAGATGTAAACACATAAGAACATGAATAACGCAAGTATGATATACTGGTACTCACTTTTTCCTGCGATGTATGTACCAAACAATGCATCCAATGAAAAGTAGTATTGAAAAGAGACCAAAGGTTCCAACTGTCGATACAATGATGATTTGTGTTGCAAGTCCTCTAGAATCTGAAAGATCATTCATTAGAATGACTCTTATTTGTTTTTAAACAAATTATGTTTCCTTACATTTTCGTCGTAACAAAATCTATAATGGAATGACACTGCTTATCACTAATCCCGTATGATGTGAAGGAGCTTTAGCTTTCTGCAAAGACAGCTTGATTGTTCAGGAAAACATGTTTCCAACCGCAAATATCTGATGAATTTGCAAAAGAAAAGAAATACAGCGGCAGTTTTGTCAATGACATTCTGAGAAGAAAAATTACTCTAGAGTTTAAGTCTTTTTCGGCCTGACGGTTTGTTACACAGTACATCATGTCAATGAAATAGTATTCTTGAAAAAGATGTAGCCAATTAAAAGTTTTCTCCTTTCATCTAGTCCGTGATCATTTCAGCATTTTATTTCTTCGTTCTTGATATCAATTGCAATAATTATGAACCATCGCTTGTTCATGATTTACTGAATGTGTAACTTTGCTTGGTGACAAAAATGCGCCAGTAGTGGGCCTAATGCCTTTCACGGATTCTTTGCCACAAGCAGCAAATGTGTACTAACAGAAGTAAGACGGATTAACAGAAATTGCATGAGACAGTCAGTCCGCAGCACCCGATAATTCGCTCGTATTTATTCAACTCGTATGCAAGCCCGCTTTAGGCTTCCATACGTAATGAGCCGCGTAAGGGGATTTTGTCCTTGGGCTTTCGGCAACAAAAATACACCTTATGTTTACAAATTTGGTATCAAATTCAGGAAAATATGTAAACTATCGTCACATGTTACTCAAATTATTGTAAATGAAAAATATCATAGCGTAATTTGAGCTTGAAAAATGATGAAAAAAGTAATTCGTGCAGTACACTTTCAAGACGTCAAAAAAATACCAAATTCACCTTGCGTCTCAATGAAAATGCTTTATTTGGTAGTCCGTCTCCTAATCTTTGTATCCATGGAAATATCTTGACAATTTGTTGCTTAATCCGGTCAGGAACCAGTAAAATATACATCGATGTCAGTGCTGATCAGCTTGAAACCGTGCAATCTCAAGAGTAAGCTCTCTCATTGGACAGCGCCTGCACTCAGCGCTTGCATTACGTCATTACGCTGCTACATAACGGTTTCATGCCACTTGCGGTTTCTTGGCACGCGTGTAGTTCAAGCGCTGAACGCACGCACTGTCCAATGAGAGAGCTCTTTCGCGCCACTGTACACTTTGTGCGGAGCATACTTCCGGCTTAGGAATGAATTTTACAGACATTTCAAAACGGAAAAACTAGTATAAACATGCTTGCGTCTCCTTGACTCCAATATATGATGAGCATCTAAGTTTCCTCTCTACGAAAAAGCCAAAATCAGAAACAACAGTTTCTTAATCCGGTCAGGAACCAAAAAAGAACTTTAGACGACAAAATCTTCCGTGAAAAGCAGGTAAAATTTACGCAAATTCAACTGATTATATAGTCATGATAAGATCCGATGTTATAGGCAAATTTAGTATCAAAATAAAGATCAAAGTCTGGAAAACAATTTACTGTGACTTGTAGCCATGACGAATGTATGTACAAGTCGCTACACTGTGAAAACCATAGCCCTATCAAAGTCTCGCAAAATCTCGCACGACGAGACACCTTTCGAATGCAAAGATCGTCAACGAGAGTGCTGAATAAATCTTGCCGGATCGGCTCATTAGCATACGTGCTGCGGACTGACTGGAGAGTACTGATTTCACTATGACACAAAGCTCACCTGACTCAGTTTCTGCCGTCGTATCTTCAGTGGTCTGAATCACGTCTATTTAAAGAGAAAAAAAAGAGAAGACAGCAGGATAATTCCATTGTAAGTGAACACGCTTTAAGCCAATTCACTTTCGCGAGAATTATCCTGTTTATGGCCCCTGACAAGATGCACGTCCCCACAGGGTCATCCCACAAGCTTTAAAGTCCACGGGTTTGTTTGATAGATGTTTGATAGATACTTTATTTTCTGCAAATCAACATACATAAGTTACATAATCATGAACGTATAGGAAATATACAAAGTAAATTCAACACAAAGTCGTTTGACTTGCGTAAACAACGATATACATAAGTTACATAATCATGAACATGTAGGAAATATACAAAGTAAATTTAACACAGAGTCGTTTGACTTGCATAAACAACGATATGAAAGAAAATTAATGATATAATATACAGTATGCATGTCTATGCAGCAGTAATTACAATAACAATTGTAGTTAAGAAACGATTATGCAGAAGGCCGCCATTATAAGCATTGCTTGAACAGATGGCCGGTCCGAGGAAAAGATAGGGACGTACTAGATTCGTAACAATGCAAATTCTGCTGCGAAGATAGCAGGGGAAAATAAACTATGATGTGTGATGGTGGTGAATGTGCGTGCAGGTGCGTGAATGTGCGTGCAGGTGCTTGAAAGTGCACAAGGGCAGATATGCTGGAATTTAGAATCATAAAACTGGTTTGCTGGAAGAGGGGACGATATGCGATGTTGCTATCGGGAGACCAACATTAATTATGTATTGTTTGTTCTTAGTTCGTATTTGAGATATACTGTAATAAAATGTGATTCTTTAAGTTTGCTTTGAATGAAAACAAGGAGGCACACTGTTTCAACTCCTCAGGAAGAGTGTTCCATGTATCCGGACCGGGATGTCTAATCGACTTTTGAGCAAGTAAAAGCTTTGGATTGCTTAAATGAAAATCGTGGGAACGACGGGTAGGGTATGAGTGAATATGGTCATTGGTTACTAGGGCATTATGAAAAAATGGTAATAAATTTCGAGTGTGTTTATACATAAAATTTATATGGCAGTTAGGTATAAATGTATATCATGAGCTTTCAAAGTTTTTAGGCGATAAAATATGGGATCAGTGTGAGCCAAAAAAAATTTGAATGTGTGCATACACGAAGAGCCTTTTTCTGGAGAAGAAAAATTGTGTTCAATTTAGTTTTGCTGCAGTTGCCCCATACGATATTGCAGTACATTACATATGGTAAAAATAAAGTGTTGTATAACATTATTAAAGTTTGATCATTAATTAAGTATTTTACTCTTCTTAAAACACCAGTTGCTTTAGATATTGCTGTTGTAATATTCTGGACATGAGTATTCCAAGTTAGATTGCTATCTAGGGTCACTCCCAGGAACTTGGTTGAATGTTTCTCAACAATGTTTGTATCATCAATAAAAATACTTTGAGGAAGGGTGGGCTGGGATTGAAGCGTATGAAGGTGTATAAAACATGTCTTATCAATATTCAATGAAAGCCTGTTGCTTTTAAACCATTTCGAGATGTTACTTAATTCCGTATTTAGTGTATCAACCAATGTTACATGTCCTTGTGGGAATAAAAATCATTAGTGTCGTCTGCAAATAAGATAAAGGTTAAACGAGGAGAGGAATTGATAATATCATTAATGTAAATTAAAAAAAAAAAAAAAAGTAGGGGCCCGAGGATAGATCCCTGAGGGACACCACATGACACGTTAGAATATGTTGAGTGACTGGATTTAAATGCAACATATTGTTTTCGATAACTTAGATAACTTATGAACCACGACAGAGTAATCCCTCTCACGCCATAATTATATAATTTTTCAAATAAAATATCATGATCGATAGTGTCAAAGGCTTTACTAAGATCCATAAAAACTCCAATTATGTGCTCCTCTTTAGTAAGCGCATCAATAATACTATCGACAGATTTAATCATAGCATAATCGGTAGAAAATCCTTTCCTAAAACCAAACTGATTCGCATTTAATATTTCATTTTCAATCATGAACGAGTAGAGACGCTTATAAACTACTTTTTCTAGAATTTTCGATATTGCAGGTAACAATGAAATAGGTCTATAATTTTTCACCATTGAGGGATCTTCTCTTTTATAAATGGGGATAACTTTGGCGATTTTGAAAGAGTCTGGATACTTTCCGTTAAGTAGGAATAAATTGAATATATGGGTGAGAGGGGCTGCTAGGGGGTAAATTATTTTTTCAACAAATTCACACTTAAGTTATCAGGCCCACAGGATTTGCTACATTTCAGAGATCGAACAGTATCAATAATTTCCGATTCATTAATTGGAGTAAAAAACAAGGAATTTTGATTACTTTCAAATAAGTAATCTTTATGATTTTTTTATATCATATATGGGAATAGATGCTGGTAAAGAAGGACCAACATTAACAAAAAAAAATTGTTAAAAATATTTGCAATTTGGTTAGGATTGGTAATGACATTATCGTTATGAGTAATGCTGTCAGGACATTCCGTAGGTTTCTTTTTAAGTATTTCATTAACGGTCCGCCAAAGAGCACTTTTATCGTCCTTATTAGATTCGACTTTATTTGAAATATATGATTTACGTGAAGCTCGAATAAAGGTAGTTTATTTCTATATGTTTTATACCTTTTCACGTTTTCAGGAGTAGGTTTTCTCAGAGATATTTTATAAAGACGGTTTCGAGTAAGAATGGAATGTATAAGACCTTGAGTAATCCAGGGTTGCCGAGATTTTTCCCTTCCATTTATTTTGGGAGTTAAAGGAATATGTTTATCATAATACTCTAATAATTTTTGTTAAAAAAATTTCATAAGAAGAATTAACATCTTGGAGTTCAAAGACGTCATTCCACTGTTCTTCGAATAAATCTTGATTCAATGAATCAATATTTTGTGACGTTTCATTTCTAGTCATACACTTACGAGCCCACGAGCTAGACACCAAGTCAAACAGACCCATGAGCTACACATGCAGTAGGGCCTTATTTGCCGTATAGTGTCTAGTTTGTGGACCGTGTAATAGCTCGTGAGCCTTTTCTGCTTCATGTATAGCCTCTGCACACTGTGTACAGAGGGTAAATAAATTGAAGAAAACTCATTCCTCATCATTATCTTCACCCTTCTTTAAAAGTGGCTATCTAATTGTCTTTTATCGGTCAGCAAACACACAGGCAAAGGGGATGGACCAGTATTGCAAAAACAAAATCAAAATAGGGCCTACACGCACGCACACACACACACACACACACAATCACAATCACGAACAATTTAGGAAATACCTACTTGTAGTATTTTCTCTATATTTCGCAGTCGTTCTGTGAATATGCTCATCTTTCCCCTGGTTATCTACAATTAAAAAAAAAAATTAAAAAAAACATTGACAGATCCACGAAACGAATGCAAAAATAGCCCTAAAAGTTCTCTCTAGTTTATGATAACATTAAGCGCTATTGTGGGAATTCCATCCTCCCTATTCACTGTTATGAACGGATCATAAAATTAGCGTCATAATATTATTTTGGATGGTTATCAGTGACATAAACATTAAATGCTGCCGATTATTGTTACTTTAGATTCTTACACTTTACCCTTTGACACCCTGTCGTTATTCTGCTTCAAATGAAAACTTCGAAACTATTCTGTCATACATCGTTTTCAATGAGGAAAGAATCTTTAGTTTCTTCTGCTATCAAAATTTGCTCATGCAATGAGAATTACCAACCTAATATGGGTATTTCTACTTAGAGCAGACAATCGGCCGGAGCAATTTTTGAGGGAATTTGTTATTGTATATACACGGTAATAATAATCAATATGGTTGTACGACAAATTTACCGTCTGTTGTATTCAGCGGCCGGCAAGATGGGATGGAAGAGTTCCAGACCGGGTAGTAGGTTGACCATCCTGGCTGTCTCATACACTGCAGTGTCGCGCTTCCCTCGATTACGAAACCTTGGCCACAGGTGAGAGTTATTGTGGACCCAAGGCCTCTCATATCAGAGTTCCAGTAACCATTAGACACATTACCGGGATTATCACAAAACTCGAAGGAAACTGTTGATAATGAAAACATGTATTGAAGCATTTTCTCCACCTTTGTTCATGGGGTCATCATGAAATCTACTTTCTTGATTTAAATGTTTGGGCGACTGCATCCAAACTTTTCAGAATTACACAACAAACGTAAATGTGCGACATCGAAGTGTGTTTTTTTTTCCATAAATTTTAGACGCCACTTACCACCGTCATATGCGATAGTGATTAAAAAAAAAGAATGTTAAGTACAGTGATTCTATGATATCTGAAATTACGAATATTGATGAGTTTATATGGTTTGATGACATAAATATGTTATTAGAAATAAAGTAGCATTATGGTAATGTGAGAAATGACATGTAAATAGAGGTAGTGCAGATTCTTAAAATACACGTGACTGTTACACCCTGGAATATTCACTCCAATGTAAATTCCACAACAGTTTCGGAGTTAATAAAATAATAGATCTCAGAGGGTTGTGCAAAAGACACTCAAGCGACGCAGACATCATATATACATGGATGTACGTATATGCCTACTCTGTTCCTCATGTCAGCCTTATTCACACTGGAAAAAAAGAAACGCACCCACCCAAGCAATTGTGTTGTTGTTGTTGTTTTGTTTTTTGTTTTTTTGTTTTTTAATGGCTGGGTTTTTTAAAGTTCTTTACACGGGTCTATCATGAACTCTTTGTAAATTCTTTTGAAACAACAAGATCAGACAGAACAAAAATGCCTCTTATACAAAAGAGGAAAAATTATTTTAATGTCTTCTTCCGAATCCAACGTAGCAAATGGGAAATATAGGAAATTACCATAAGTGACTGAAAACGCATTTTCACGCCCAAAATGATCTAGAGTCTTTCAACACAAATTGGAACTTCTTTCTCGCATGCTTACATGAAGAAGAAATCCGTTCAATACTGCACTTATCCAGCTTTATTTACCTTACAACATATATCACATAGAATAAATGACAAGATGGTTTCAGCCGCCGTAATAATGTGGACTGAGTATTTAGATAATAAAAGTTTAAGCTCCCATTTAATGACTTCCTTAAAAACCTAACTTTCAAGATAAATATTCATAATCTAAAATTTTGAAATTCCAACGCTAAGACTTGAAATTTGTGACTTTGAACGAAGCTCTTGGTTTGCTTATTATCATTATCGTTATTTACAGTCACGCAGACTTTCAAGCCTTTTTGTTCTGCTTTTGGCTTTATATCTATTACCTGTATCTTTTAGGATAATGTGATGGCGGGGTATTATGACATACGTTATATAAATTGATAAACATACATACAAATATTTCATATAACAAACTTACGCGCAAGTATTCGAGTAGTTTCCGACGTTAGATTTTCAGTCTCACCTTCGCATTTCAGCTTGACAGCCTTGTTTTCGGGGCAATCGGTTCTCGTCGTGGAACACTCCGTTACACGTGTGTATGAAGGACCTGTGCAATAATTTCATTTTGAAAGTAAATGATGAATTGTGTAAAGGTTTAATCATTTCATTATGTATGAAAAAAACATCTATGGACAGCAGTTATCTTGTTTTGCTGAAGAGGAGGAAAATCTCAAACATACTAAGTTATGTCTTTATTCCATTGATAGAGATTTTGTGTAGGAAAGGATTCCTCACTATATAGGCCTACATAAGACAATGGTAGACATATCACATGAACTGTTACTCAAAAACTTTCAGCTTTCCTTCCAGTACAGATGTATCTCGTTAAAAAAAAAAATAAATACTATTAGAACTTCTAAGCTTCTTGAAATAAGTAGTGCATGCATACGTTTTGCTGATATCGTCACGTTTATTATTGGAGTCACCTTCAGGACACTGCAGCCGTTGAGTCCTGTCCCGTGCTGCTGTGGGCAATGTCTCGGGCGAGTACCCCTCTGCTGCTGGGAGGCCGAGCTCTTGACAGACCACTTTTGCAGTTTTAGCGTTAAATCCATCATAGCACACATATCTGTCTGGTTCCAAGACCACCAATCCTTCGTGGGGAGAGGGTCCCTCTATCAGTTTTACCGATGGTTCTTCTTAAAGATAAATGGAGAGATTGACATGAAGGCTTTTACTGGATTGTTTGAAGTAGTATACTTGGCAATATTTTGATTACAGTTACAGTGGCAGGTCTAGGGGGAGCACACCGGGCGTGTGCCTCTTTATTTTGTTGTTAAAACAAAAGAAATAAAAGTAAAAATGTTGGGTAGCCCCCCCCCCCCCCCCGCCCCCCTTTAATTTTGTAAAGGCGCTCCCTCTTCACAGAATTCCTGGATCCGCCCCTGGAGTTATACTGAGACAATGAATATTCTGCAGCCCAGCCTCATGGAGGAGTATTGAAATAAGAGATCTGCTTAAAAAGTTTGCATAATTTTTTTAGATCAGCTGATATAACAATTTCCACAGTCGGAGGTGAAATCGTTGCAGTATGTACTTTTTACGTTAAAGATTATGTAGTTGACATTCATATCTAGTTGGGATTCAGCTTGTTATGGTTGTTTTTCTTGTTCTGGCCTAGTATGAATAAATGAAGACATTTGAAGAGAAATGAAAAAGAAATAAAACACACAAACAGCAAAGGAGCGTTGTCTCTGCCACCATTATTTTTGGCATATCTGTCTTGTTTTATCTATTTGAGTGTGTTTAGATATCATCACATGGGTGTTATGTTTGACTCTCACATGGCTATGTCTGATCAAATCACCAACATTTCTAAATCAGTCCGTTATCAATTGCGCAATATTGGTTTTATCCGCAAGTATTTGACTCGCTCTGCCACGGAAAAACTTGTTCATGCACTTATTTCTTCACGCCTTGATTTCGGTAATGGTTTGTTTTTCAATCTACCAAACTCACAAATTGCCCATTTACCATGTTTACAAAAGCTACAAAATGCCGCTGCACGTATTGTTTCTTTGTCAAGTAAACGCAGTCATATCACACCTATCCTGAAGAGTCTTCATTGGTTGCCTGTACAGGAGTACAGTATTCGGTTTAAGATACTTCTTTTGGTTTATCACGTTATTGAGGAAACAGCTCCTGATTACAATGTTTGTTTGTTTGTTTGTTTCGTCAGTACCAACCTTCACGAACTCTTCGATCCTCAACTTCAGGTCTTTTACATATTCCGTTTTCTAGGAAATCTTGGGGGGAACGAGCTTTCGCTCACGCTGGATCAACACTGTGGAATTCACTTCCTCGTGAGTTGAAAGACTCAAGCTCTATAACATCTTTCAGGAGTAATTTAAAATCCTATTTGTTTAGCAGTGCATTTTGAAGACCAGTGCCTTTTGAAGACAGACTTTCATGTCTTTTTTTTTTCTTCTGCTTCTTCATCTTCTTCTATTACGGTGATGTACTTGTATCTTCAGTCTGTTTGCTCTGATGTACAATTGTAAAGCGCCTTGAGCATTTAATCACAGTGGAGAACGGCGCTATAGAAATTGTATGTATGTATGTATTATTATTATTAAAAACTATAAAATGTCTCTCCATCAAATAGCAAAAACTATCATGGAAATATGTGATAGCAACATTGTGTCCAAGTATGTGTGCGTGTTTTGTTTTGTTTGTTTTTTTATGTAAAAGAGAAAAAGAAATTTGTGAAATACAATGACAATTGAAAGAAAGTATTAAAGGGATGGTACAGCATTGCTGGAGATGAGGTTTGGGCTTTAAACTTTTTTGCAAGATACCAAGAAACCACTTATGAAATAGTACAGAGCATACCATTCTAGGAGGAATTCAAAGGTTATTAGATGAAAATTGGTTTTGGAATGACTGAGACATCCAAAAACAAAGTAAAACAAAGCTATCCTAATAAAAGGTAGGTCCCACCTTTTGTTAGGATTACTCTGTTCTGGATTTCGCAGCAAATTCAAAACCAATTTTCCTCAAACAAACGTTTAATATCTCTTGGAATCACATGCTCTTTCATATTTCATAAGAGGTTTCTCATTATCTCATCAAAGAAATGTTAGAAACCTAAAGTTAGGTCTCAACAAAAACTATACGATACCTTTAATGAACTGATTTAGAATAGAGTTGCACACTAAGTTACCTAAAAGCCAAAGAAAAATCAAAGTTCGCAACAATTATCATTGGAATACTTGACTTTAATCCAAAACGTTGAAATTTAATCATTTTATTAGGGACAAACTACAGTCAAAACATAAAGAAAAATGGTGTAATTTGATGGATTCGTAATGATACTCAAGCACGCTATTCCATAGCTCAGATTGCTTTTACCAACAAAAAAAAAATATTGAAAAATTTTGTGGCTTGTATAGATCTCATTTCGAGGACTGTACTACTAAAGGGTTGCAGTAAATGGACTAAGTATTGATTTGTCGAATACAGCATATTTTTCCAAGTACACACAAGTCTAATTTTATTTCCCTTCCATCTGCTTCCGGTGTCTATTATCATTGCTAATGTCGTTTGCAAAACATAACGCTCAGTGGGTCAAATACATCGTCATGGTCTTCTGTCTTGCTTGGTATAATAAGTGAACGATTAAAGATGATGGAATTTCTACTCCGTGTTTGCTTGATACAATACATGAACGTTACTATTGTGGTTACTTACCATCGAAGCATTTCACGCTCAGAGTAAAGTTAACTGGGTAGATATATATACCATATCCAAAGCTTGGTCCGATGGGTCAGTGATAAAAAGGGGGAAGTCTGGTTGTGATTCTGAATCAAAATCAGAGATGTTTCGTTTGCTTTTTCGTCTTGAATGTAAACTCCCATTAACTCGTTGTTCACAGACTCAATTTCACAAAGAATTCGTCGTCCACGAGGTGCCTGTATAACCCAGGTATAACTGGCGACGCAATTTTCATCACATGATATCTCACGCTCCTGTGAATTTCCCGAACAATTCAGTGTCAGATCTGCAGGACATAAAACGCAGAAAAGGGGGCTCACATCATTCTGCCGGTGAATACATGGAAATGTATGGACAGGAAGACCAGGATGTCTCAGATCTCAAATGAAATAGTTTTTGAAAAACATTAATGAGAGTATTATGTCTAAATTTTACTCAAGACTTCTAGTCCAGAGACATGCATGGGTTCAGAAGAAAAAGGAGTCTGTCAACTCTTACCGGGAATAAGAATAATATTTAGGACAGTATTAGATCAAAACAGCTATATCCTAGCCAAGAATATGGTAGGGAATTATTGTTAAACTACAGGTATGAGTACATATTCAAGTGCAATGGTTTGATGAGATATTAGTGGTAGGAAGAAATATGAAAAGATACCTACACGGCGTGTCAAATTCCAGTGCCAAGGATGTCAGAATAGGATTAGAAAAGATGAGAACGGCAAACAACCATGCTAGGTATGCCATTTTTCCCGTGATGGCGAAAAAATAATACAAATTACTATTCGTAAGCAGTGGAAATTGTCGATAGATCCCTGCATGGCTGAGGAAGAAAGACATAGACACTAAAATGTGTCTCCATAGAAGTCGTACGCTATGTGTGCAATGCGATTTTGTCATGAGTAAAATGAGCTGCCCGAATGCGCATGTTGAGACTGCGCAACTATATACACAGCCACTCCCTACATGATCATAAAAGGAGGAGAATTTATTTTTTATTGTATCGCAATGTCTCACAAGTAATTTACCACTCCCAAGGAAGCGAAACGATGTAAACATACCACTCAACGGTGCCAATCATGTGTTTCCTCTTTTGTATATCATGCTTTGGAATTCAGTGTTATTGTGACGTATCAAAATCAAAATTTACCATGCTCTCAGGGAAGCGCAACATGATATGCAAGCACCATTAAAGAGTATCATTTATCTGTTTGAAATAATATTAAAAGGCCATTTCGCTGTCACTGTTTCGATCAGTGTCCTCTAAATACTGCTTTCGAGTGTACGATCATTGTTGGATGAGGACTTTATACTTATGTTTTCAAATTATCTCACGAACATAATATTGGTTTCGAGTCTACGACCATTTCTGGATAAGGACGTTGTACTTCATGTTATCAAATTATCTCATGAAGGTCTTCATCAAGATTACCAAAACTGCAGGCAGCATAACCTCCAGCTTAAGTAGTATTATCATATCATATATCACTGAGGTTTGACGGGCCGCCTCCGCCCGCTAAGCATAAAGCTATTAAGATATTTAGTGTATGGAAGATGTCCAGAATAAAATAAAGTCCGACATGTTAATGGTGAGGAATTAAAAAGTATATTACTTCACAAACAGTGGCGTATCTAGGGGGGGGGGCAAGGGGGGCACGTGCCCCGGGCGCCACTCCTTGGGAGCGCAAAAAAAAACGAAAAAAAAAGGAAGAAGAAAAAGAAAAAATAGAAAAGAAGAAGAAGAATAAATAAATAAATAAATAAAAAAACTCGCCCGGAAGGGGTGAGGGAGAATGGTGGGGGGGGGGGGGGCAGAAAACCAAATCAAACGAGATAAAAACAAAACATGATGATGACGCGGACAAAATGACAATGTCTATTGTGTTCACACATGTCATGTTATATTTAGCAGGCAAAATGTTTCACAGAGCAGCGGCTGCAATTTCTTTCGTTCTGAAGCGATCGCCAATTGGATCAAAAGAAGGCGCCAACGGTTTCGAACATACGGGAGGGGGGGTACGCAAAAAAACCCGAATCAAACAAGGTAATAACAAAACGTAATGATGACGCGGAAATATACAAATTTCGGCTCACTCACTCGTACTAATTCAGAGTATTTTTTCAAGTCCTCAGTTTGTTGGTATAAATCGTTATCTATAAGGCCGTCACTATATCTTGATTAGAATTGTAAGATTTAATAAGCAGAAAATGACAAGAGTTTCATAATTTGCAAGCTGAAATACAAAATTTTCGGCTCGCTCGCTGCGCTCGCTCGCAAAAATTTATACAAAAAGAGAAGAAAATAAGAACAAAACGTGACGATGACGCGGACAAAATGATAATGTTTATTGTGTTCACTCGTGTCATTTTATATTTAGCAGGAAAAATGTTACACGGAGCAGCAACTGCAATTTCATTCGTTCTGAAGCGATCGCCGATTGGATCAAAAGGGGATGCCAACGGTTTCGAACATACGGGGGAGGGGGGCGCAAAATAAAATCAAAAAAGAAAAAAACGTAATGATGACGCAGAAATATACAAATTTCGGCTCACTCGCTCGTACTAATTTAGAGTATTTTTTCAAGTCCTCAGTTTGTTGGTATAAATCGTTATCTATAAGGTCGTCACTATAATTGTGAGATTTAATAAGCAAAAAATGACAAGAATTCCACGTTTTGTAAGCTGAAATACAAAACTTTTCGGCTTGCTCGCTGCGCTCGCTCGCCAAAATTTATATAAAAAAAAGATAAGAACAATACGTGATGATGACGAGGACATATACAAATTTCGGCTCACTCGCGCGCACTAATTTAGAGTATTTTTTAAAGTCCTCAGTTTTTTGGTATAAATCGTTATCTATAAGGCCGTCACTATATCTTGATTAGAATTGTAAGATTTGGTAAGCAAAAAATGACAAGAATTCCATGTTTTGTAAGCTGAAATACAAAAATTCATTACATTTAAATCACCCTCAAAAGATCCCTTTTAAGTGCTTGAAAAAACATCATGTGGACTTTGTTTAAAGTCCCTATGTTACCGGGATGGGGTTGGGGTTGAACACTTTTTCAAAAATTAGGGGCGCGATTTTCGTGCTTGCCCCGGGCGCCGTTTTCCCTAGATACGCCACTGTTCACAAACATCCAATTATTTCTACAGGTGGTAAAGGACCTGTGTGAAACGTGTAATTTCTAATGTTTCCACACTATATTAGTGCTATTTTGATGTGTGGTTTGGAATGTAATCATGTGTGACCAAATAGCCGTGACGTTGTCGAGCTGCACGCTGACGTCGACAAGTTAACACACACCAATCTTTGCTGAACTCGATGACAGCAGATTATCAGCATTCGACAGTTTGTGAAGTTTTATTTCTTATTTTATCAATCATTTCTATAAAGAAAATACGCTATAGTTTTGTGGCATGGTATAGTAAAAAAAAAATATATATATATATTATATATCTATATATATCTATATATATATATATATATATATATATATATATATATATATATGTTGATAAGGTAGTCCACGTGTTGGCAAGATAAAAAGATAAGTAACAAAGCTGCAACAAATGAAATGTTGGTGAATACAGCATGAACTTTGTTGCAGCTTTGATATATATATATATATATATATATATATATATATATGCATCCTTTTAACAGAGCTGAATCTTTTGTACCTCCTCTTTATGTATTGGTTTGCGGAGGTGTAAATGGTCGAACTGGGCAGCGAGTTTCAAAGTCATTTGGAATTGGGGAAGTACGATGTCTGAAAAACCTGCAGTTCGGGCAAAAGGAACATGAAATTCGTGCCCATGTCCTCTGAGTGAGCCTCTGGTGGTTGGTATAAGGTAGTCTCATGGGTATGTCTACCATGCAGTGGATGATATGGTCGATCGTAATGACCTTGTATTGAGCCCTTCTCTCTTCCAAAGTCGGAAAGTGTAGTTTGCAGAGCATCTCAGAGACGCTGCTAGAGCTTTTGAAGTCATTGAAGATGAACCTGGTGTACCGGCGTTGTACCTTTTCCAGACTCTGAGTAAAGCACTTTGGTAGATGAATCCCAAACTTAACAGCCATACTCGAGAATGGGCCGTAGTGCCCTCAATGATTTGTAGCACATGATCTTGACATGCATCTGGCAAGAATCGATATTTCTATGTAAAAATGCCCTTGTTGATTTGCCTTCTTGGTAAGCTGGCTAATGTGATGGTTCCATTCTCTCTCTCTCTCTCTCTCTCTCTCTCTCTATATATATATATATAATATATAATATATAATATATATATAATATATATAATATATATAAATGTGTATATATATATATATATATATAATATATAATATATACATAATATATATAAATATGTATATATATATATATATATATATATATATATATATATATATATATATTTATATATATACATTTATTTATTTATATATATAGATAGATATATATAGATAAGTAACAAAGGTGCAACAAAGTTCATGCTGTATTCACCAACGGTTTATTTCTTCACACAAATTTTCGAGCGTCTCGCCGCCCTTTCTCAAGTGTTGAAACATTCCGTAAAAGGAGACATTCAGATGAACACGTATCTGAATTTTCTTATTATGCAATCAATCGTAAAATCGACTGAAGAAATGGCTTAGAACAGCGATCGCGAAAGGACGATTTGAGGATTATCATTAACCAATGGACAAAATTTGACATTTGAATTACATCGGTTGTATGTTCCCACATCTGTGTCGATTAAAAGTCAGTTAAGTTAACACACCATTCGCAACTAATCTTGGAGACGGCAAAAACAGCAGGAAACAAAGAAAATATCACTATCACTGAAGAAAATGCAAGCGTCAGATTTCAATAACTCTGTCCATTGTGATGTCAGAAATATAATAGATGTAAATTAAAAGTCAACTAAGTTTACACACCATGTAAGTAGACACACGCGACTAATCTTGTAGACGACTAAAAAAAAAAATCATTAAAAAAAATATTAGTATCACTGAAGAAAATACAAGCTTCAGATTTCAATTACTTTGTCCTATGTGATCTCAAAAATATGACAGATGTGAAGTCAGTTAAGTTACCACACCATGTAAGTATAGGCGTTCTCAACTAATCTTGAAGACGACAAAAAACAGCAAGAAAAATAGATTCACTTGAGGACTCTGGCCATGTCCATGTCGTGAGAAGCAACAGGATGCACGTGATGGCAGAACACAACTGTAATGAACACTCCTTGTCAGTGCATTTAAGTGTGACAGAATAGAGTGCTTGATTATAAGGTCTCTTTGAACTTCTAACAGCTTTAAAACAAACGAATAGACAGGATATTTGATAACAACTTGAAAATGTCAATCATCAATTACAATTGACTGCTTGAATAGAGTAAATTTACGACTATTGTAAGTATATTGATTTCATCAGTGTTTTCGTATCTGTTAAACAATTTAGAAGAATAGAGTATCATGTGTCGCTAAGATGTAGTGAATGAACCATAGATTTTTATCTGAGCATTGTTTCGATTATCGACCACATCAGCAGGGTGGGTTAATAACATCAGCTATTCATAAAGCTTTCGGTTTCCAACACGGACTTCAAACCGCATCACAGTCTTCTTTATACTCCATAGGAAAGTTGACTGGCTTACTCAATGTCTATGAAGAATTTAGAATCTCGCCGAAGACTTTTTTCACCATAATCGTGGAAGGGTGAATTTTTAATGATGTTACAATTATTGTAGTAAACGTTAAAAAGGGCAACATGGCGAGCGTAAGGGCACTTCAACATATTGAGATAATCGATTGATGCCAGGTAATTATGTCAGGAGGTTAGAATGTCAGAGGTAAGCCTTAATAATTGTTTTGGGATTTTTCTTATTCGCTTTATTTGCGATCTGAAAAGATGGCTGGATAGCCAACATTCTGTACTAGCTGGTCTTCTTTGGGGTCCTTGGAGCAGTGGGACCATCTCACCTGGTTAAACACTCTGCTCTTTGCGATGAACAACCGAAGCGGGATCTTTTACGTGCATTTGTTGTGACTCTCTCACACACGGGACCTCCATTTTATGTCTCATCCGAGGGACAGAGTATTTTGCCTCTTAAAGAGGGACAGTATGGTTACACACATCTGCTCAACATCGTTCGATTAGACGCGGAAATCGAACCCGTGTCCTTTGGATCTGGTGGCAGACGAGCTATACCAACTGATCCAATTCACCACTCTTAATGTCAGGGGTTAAAAAGAAAGAAAAAATATAAGAGGTTAAAATGTCAGAGGTAACGATATAAGAGGGGAAAACGTCACAGGTCAAATACAATACGAAATCAACCAGGTTGATCGTTTTGTTAGAGAGAGAAGACAGCACACCATTAAAAGGGTGTGTACAGTTCTGGTCGAGGTGAGGATTTAGCTGTTAACGTTTTACGAGATATTCAGAAACCACTATATGAGATGTCAAAGAGCATGCAGTTCTAAGGGGTATCAAACGTTTATTCGATGAAAATCGGTTTTGAAATGGCTGAGATATCCAAAAACAAGGTGAAACAAAGAGATTCTAATAAAGTTGTGGCATGTCGCCTTTTATTATTAGCACTTTTTTGGATATCTCAGCCATTTGAAAACCAATTTTAATCAAATAAACGTTGAATCCTTCTTAAAATTACATGCTCTTTCATATTTCATAGGAGGCTTTTCATTATCTCACTTAGGAATGTTCAAAACATGAATCCCTACCCCAACCAGTACTGTACAGCCCCTTTAAGTCTGCATGTGATGTATTCACTTTGATTTTAGTGTCGTAACTGGCATCGTGGGGTGAAATTGAAACCTAAATTTGGGGAAATAAGGTTTAACAGGTGGAAATTTAGCGAGTGTCCTTTTTGGACTATGCTTCGATAAGAACACATTGAAATGCCATCCTCAATTACACGTCTTTAGCTGTTATATAAAATGTATATGCAAGTAGGTTTTGTGTGCGTGTGCTTTTGTGTGTGTGTGTGTGTGTGAGTGTGTGTGTGTGTGTGTGTTGGGGAGAGATTTTTGCTACTGACTAATAAAAAAAAACCTCAGAATTTTGAGAAGTACTATAAATGTCAAATATGTATCCTTTGAGTTTCTTCATCTCCACATTTCACTAGTGGTTTGCAAGAATTTGTATGTTCAACTGGCCCTAGGTGACTAGTTTGTTTGGTGTGTGTTTTGTTTGTTTATTTGTTTGCTTTTGTACACCTGACATACTTGCCTCTAACATTTTTACCTCTAACATTTCTACCTCTGACATTTTACCTCTGAAAGCATCACATCTGATATGATTCCAACTTACATTTCAACTCTGATTGTCTTTTTACCTCTAATACTTTTACCCCTGACATTTTGATTTCTGATACTAGTACCTCTCTACCTCTTGACATTTTTTACCTCTGCCATATTTACTTCTTGCATTTTTTAATTGTGACTTTTTACCACTCTATTTGAAAAGCTCAATTTCAAAAGGCGCTAAATCCATTTTTCATCAAAATCAAGATCTCTCCAACATGATACACACAACACACAACACGATATTCGATATCAATAATGGAATATATTATGCACGTTCAAAGTAGCCTTTCCAGCCCACTCTTGAAAGCATGCAACGGACAGATAAAAATTGACATGATGCTCTGTGAACAATCAGCAAACTAACCGTGTCTTTTGGAAAGTAAACTCATGTAATTTGTCAGCATAATTGTCTATTTGATTACTATGATTGTTTGATTTCGACTTATATTCCCAAAATTTCCTTATTTTACGCTGGGGAATGATATGTCATTTGTCCCACCTTATCGAGAACCTACCACAGAAATGGTAAGAATATTTAATACTACAAAATGAAACGGTGATAAAATCAGCTTTGAAGCAGCCATCAACACAGGCTGATGGTTATAATGCACCTTACGTAACATCATGACAGCATGCAGCACAAGAAACACACATTATACTAGGCCTACTAGAATCTTAGACACGCTCTGCCAATGCTCTTTTCAATAAAATAACTCTAAATATACATTTGCCATTACAATATATCTTTGATTTGTTTATCGCTCCCCACTGGATGCTGTCCTGATTTATCAAATCACAAGTTCACTCCTCCTCCCCAGGAGATATATGATATATATATATATATATATATATATATATATATATATATATATATATAAGGCGTGTATGGCGCGCCATTTGCCCAATAATTCCGAAAAACTTACGTGCCTTGATTTCCTCGGACTTAATTTGGTTGAGGAGCTCGGGGAGGTTACAAATCAGTAATGGAAAGAAAACTATCCGAGTTACGAGTAATTGTATATATAATGATTGCTCTATTCAAGGGTCTTACTTAGTCAAGTTTTTGGTTCAAAACGCTGGTTTCTGTCAGAGCAGTTATAAAACACATCGATTTTACTGTATGATAGTTATTGCAATATCATTTGGAAATATCATCTAATAAGATCTAATAGGTCACACATTTTTATGTCAACAGACAGCAGTTATAGGAATTGCAACAACAAAAATCGTCATGATATCTCACAAACGGATCCTCTCAATAGTTGGGAAATTTTCAAGATACATGATTTACAAAAAAAAAAAAAAAAAAAAAACACCTGAATGACAGTTAAGTACAAATAGCAGTGCAAAGATTTCCTTTGGATTTTTATATATATATATATATTTTTTTTTACAAAAGTAAGTTGCGTTCATACCCAACACTTTTTGCAACAATATCCACTCTACAATAGCACACAAAGCCCTCTAGACACCATGGATTTTATATATAATGGAATTCATTGCCAAACTATGCCAAACAAACAAACCTTTTAACTTTCTGTAAAAGAAAATTAAAAGAAATGTGATGAAGTCGAAGTCAGTATGTAATGAAACAAGTTTTTATACATAATCGTGTAAGTCTGGATCCAGCTTCATAGGGAGACATTGTGTAGATAAGCAATGTCAGCAGGACTTAAAGCATGTGATTGAATGGGATATAATATAGTTGATCACGTTATTGGAAACACAAATTGTCTCCCTAAAGTCGTGTGTCTCCTTATGAGTATAGGTATACACCTGTAGTTACATACAAACATGTATTCTTATTTGTGTGAATTACGTAATCTAATTCTTTATATATTTCATCCCTAAGTCTAACATAAAGACCTTTTATACACAGTTACCTCTCCCCCCCCCCCCCCCCCGAACATGCGGGTGCACGACACTGTTGGCACGAGTCACACAGCCCACGATTCATACAACCCATGAATTATGCAGCCAACGAGTCGTAGACCTTACGAGTCACAGCCCCATGAGCAAACAACACTATACAATAGTAAATTACGCATAATTATGAACTCGACACAAGGCAAAAAGAGGTCTATAAGCTCGGCACGACAAGTTCGTCAGTAGGCAAATAAGGCCCGCAATCTCGACATACCGAAAGGTCAACAAGCTCGGCAGGATGAATAGTACCAACTATAAACCAATGATACATGGGTATTTGTACGGGGTATCCCGATACTGAGTAACGACATAAGAAAGAAATTATGTCTCATGCATTTGCCATCAGTGGCGGATCCAGGGGGAGCGCACCTAGTGCGCGCCCCATTTTTTTTTTTTTTTTGGTTAAACTAAAAGAAATAAAGAGAAAAAATGGGGAGGGGTGTAAAGGCGCCCCCTCTTTACGGAATTCGTGGATCCACCCTGTGCCATAGACCTCTTTTCCCCCAACATCAAGCTCTTTGGCTACATTACTCATGGATGTTGAGCTCATGGGGTGATACCGCACACGCACCTATGCCTCCTGTATTAAATTTTCTACCAGATTAAAACTCTTCTGTTATTAAATCATGATTTTCATCCTGTTGAATTTAATGACCGTATTATATATGCACATCATTAATGACATATATTTTACTATGATTATCCGATGCTTTCCCTGGGAGATAAGGGCTTCAAGTGTCAATGTATTCATTTTTTATGATTCGTAAAGTTGATATATCATAACATATCATGAATGCTATCAAAACTACACTGAACATATAGGAATTTGATACACAAACAGTAAGAAATTTACGTGTTTCTATGGAATGTACAAATCTTCCCAGCCTTTTAATGACGTAATTAACAATACTGAAATGTGTAAAGGAATCACAGCATCTCTAGTCCATGGATATTAGGAATGTTATCGTAAATAGCTGTATCTATTTGATCCTCGGGGTTCTTAAAGGTATGAAGATTAGTTCCAGGAGAATGTTCACCTTCAAAAAAAGACGTGGCGGGTTGTATTTTGTCCATGTTAACATACTGAACTTCGACGTTTTCGTCAGTACGTGTTTCAAGAATGAGATACCCATTTTCATCCAACTCGCTTTCTTCTCTTTTCTTGCTTGAGTGTATTGAAACATAATATTGAGAATCGTTCTGGTCCATCGCAGGAGGGTCACTTGTATCATTTCTATCGATAGTCGAGTAGTCTTGGCCATCTGGTGGTTCTCTGATGGGTGTGGACTGACCGCTAGTAGAAAGGGTGTCTTCGTAAAGTGACCTTTGAATGTCCCCACATCTGGCTGCGTTGTCAAAAGGTCTGGAATGAGTGGATATATCTCTGAATGCCTGTCCGATTGTTGCGACATAGTTGAAGTCACAACTCTCCGACCTTTCTGGAAGTTCGTCATTTGTGACTCTGACTTTACTTACATTTAAATTCAGGTAGAGGTTTTCCTCAATGTCTTTTTCAGTCGCGAAGGCTCTCGATTTAACAAATTTGGCGTCTCCTTTCCTCTTCTTTAAAATTCCTGACATATCCGTGTTTTGCTCTTTCATGGCATTGGCTTTTGTGATTTGACACTGCGAAAAATCTTCACCATTTTGGTGTTGGACGTCTTTGGGAAACGGGGAAATAATGTTTGCTGGACTAGGAGAATCTCGATCGTTGATCATTCCTGTCTCAAGGGGGTTGTCCTGTTAAGAAGAACAGCGAGTTAAGATAGTATGATGCTGTAGGGTTTTGATTGCTGACATTGTAAGAGTGTTGATATCGCCCTCAAGTTAAAAGAAAAAAATGGCGTTACGACACTTGGATGCAACTTCATTTCTAATTAAGGGAAACGTCTTCACTGTAAACAAAATCTCGTCATACTCTGATAAATAACTCGTCCTGCTGACTAATTTACTTCGTCCTGCTATTTTGGACAGGCTGGACGAATATAAACCAAAGGCGTAACCATGTTCGACGAAAAAAAAAAATATTGGTCAAGCAAGTACAAACAAGTCGGCCTGCAGTCGACACCACGAAACATTGATAGCTGGACGAATAGAACTCGTCGAACGTCACCCTCCCGCTCGCTCTGAGCGTGCGCGGTCGATATGATATGCAAATATCAGGCGCGCGTATTTGCGAAATCTGAAATTAATCAACCGCCCTTGGATATCGGATATGAATTGTACGTTTACACAGCCCCCTCGCTGCGCGATAGTAAAGTAGCGACAGGATTGTACGTATGTTTGTGCACGAGATCGAGATTACGTTGACAATCTATACCCTCTACTAAAACGACGCTCATTATCAACTAGTTTAACCTACTTTGCGTTAAGGAAAGGGAAGGCACCCTATGCCAGAAGGACTACGCAGTTCAGGAAGTAATTTTTGTTCTTATTACGGTTATATAAGCATTGAAATGGTCATCCTTGGGCTAGGTCAGTTACAGTGACGTAGTGAGCCACGGACACGGTGCATCTTGTAATTTGTATACACTGTAAAAAAAAAAAAAAATTGTCCAGTTGACAAAAAAAAAATAGTCCTGCTGGTGTCTTTTTTTCGTCAAGCATCTTGACTAATTTTCTTTAGTTAGAGGGACTAAGAAAACCTAGTCCTAATGTGTCTGAATTGACATTTTTTTTTTTGTCGAGCATCTTGACTTATAAGAAATGGTCCTTTTTTTTTTTTAGTCAATCTAGCAAACATCTTACTAACAACAATTAGTCTTGCTGGCCTTTATAAAGATCTTTTGACCCACATCACAATGGGCCTGATATCCTATGCGAACCTGCCACGACGTATGGTCTGCAGGATTACCATATCCTAATGTCATAACACATAGCTCCGGGTGGGCCGGGGGCACTCCCTTTGATGTGATGGGAGTGTTGAACAATCATAACAACAATTCAATTCGATTCAGTTACATTCAATTCAATTCACGTTTTAGATGTTCAAGACACCTTTTTCACCAGCGTCGCGTAATGTGTTGCCATGCATTTTATATTCAATATAGACGAATAAAAATGAATTGAATTAAACTAAAATTAATCAAATTGAATTGTTGTTATGATTGTTCAATACTCCCATCACATCAAAGGGGGTACCCCCCGCCCACCTGGAGCTCTGTGTTATGACACAGGATAAGCCAATCCTGCAGATTATTACATGTGGCAGTTTTTCATGAGACATCAGGCTCATTGTGCAGTGGGTCAAAAGGTCTTTACAAAGGCCAGCAGGACTAATTATTTTTTCCTAGGTTGACGAATAAAAAACAATCAAGCCTGGCACAGCTTGACTAATTTTTATCAGTCAATATGCTTGGCAAAAAAAAAAATAGTCAATTCAGACCTGACAGCAAGACTAGATTTTCTTAGTCCGTTTGACTAAAGAAAATTAGTCAAGGTGCTTAACGAAAAAAAAAATAGTCGATTCAGACACCACAGAAGGACTAGATTTTCTTAGTCCGTTTGACGAAAAAAAAAAATAGTCGATTCAGACACTACAGCAGGACTAGATTTTCTTAGTCAAGGACCAGACTATGACTAATAAATATTGGTCGATACAGATACCAGCTGGACAAATTTTTCCTTGTCAACTGGACTATTTTTATTTTACGGTGTTTCTATGTAGTGCAGTGTTTCTTTCTAGCTCAAAGAAGTCTTGATATCAGTGACCTGCACGCGCCCATCATAATGGCTGTCTATCGTTAAAACAAGATTTGAAATTCATGTTCTATCATCGTTCTTTTGAATGGTTATGCGTATATACATATACATACATAAGTCACTGTGATATTTGAACATGCTCGAAAATTGTAATTGCCAACTTACACTGGAAACCAGGAACCCGTTTTCACGCACGCATTTTTCAGTTGTTGGAGAGGTATTCTTAGAGCGAATAAACCTGACGTCTCTCTTCATTTTCCTCTCCATTGTTCCTGACATATCCAAGTACTGCTCCTCATTTGCGGTATTCGCTGCCGTGTTTTGCCACTGCGCTATGTCGTCACCATCCTGGTTTACGACGCCATGGGGAGGCCGGGGAACCGTGTCCGCTAGATCCCTGGTCATCTTTCCGTTAAGAGTGTGATCCTGTTTAGGATAATGATTAGTAGAGGATGGCATTCAATGTATCATGCTAATTGCTGTCATAGATTCTTAACTATGGTTTTATAGATCACTAATGCGTTTCACAAAATAGGTATAGTAACGCCTACTTCAAGGATATGTGTATTCTCGTCCAGCTTGCTTGAAACATGGTGTCAAGAGGCTGAAGTCTTTATAACTTCAAAAAGCTGATGAATGCTCTATCATACGTCGGAGAAAGGGAGAAGCAGCATAGATCTAGTGACCATTTACTGGTAAGCCAAGCTCTAGTTTATTTCGGGTAGCGCTGCTTTAGAAGGGGATAGGAAATGCAGTCATTTCTTTTTACGTTTCTGAACTCCTCCATAGGTTGTCCTTTAAAATTACGAGTTATTTGACAAAGTAGGGAAAGTTTATTAGGGAAGAATACTTTATCCGAAACTTCCTAAAGTAGAAATTCGGATCCTGATGGCAAATTAAAACCTATGCCATAATGCGGCAGCAGGGAGAAATACTGCTAGGAGTTCGGTTCGAAAGTATCAACCTGCTATCTCGAATCACGTTGAGTACCTTTGCAGGGTGTAGGTAGCTGTGATACACGACCTCCTGATGAGGTGTCGCGTCATAAGCTCTGTGAATATCCGGATGCTCCGGTAAAGGTCGATGCACTATGCTAGCGACGGGACTGATAGACTGCAATGGCTGCTCCGGTAGAGGTCGATGCGCTATGCTGGCAATTGGACTGACAGACTGCATTGATTGGGCATTCAATCTTGTTGAATCCTCTAGGCGCCTGCATTTTCTTCTGAGTTAAAAGGATACAAGGACCAAATATTAGTTAACACTGGTAGGGTTCAGAAAAATATGTAATAATGTTTCGTTGGAGATCGAAACGCACAAGTATTTATCACCTCTTTGCATCTCATTTTTAAATGTGTATCTTCTACGTAACTATGTATGTCACTTGAGTCTCGAAGATTTTCCATTTTATGGACAATATTATGAAAGAATGAATGAATGAATGAATGAATGTGAGCAACTATAACAAAATAATGTTTTCATATATACATTCTACAGAAAATTGTCATACTCGAAATTGCATGAATACACAAATATCCATACTTTGTCCGAATTCCATTAAGCATTTTCAATTCTAATATTGTTTGTGTAAGGAGATTGTTCGAAACTATTGCGTTGTATGTAAGCAAATATGATTTTAAATATATGGTTAAATACCGACTCACTGAACAATTTTTGTTGGAAGTGGTTAAGATATGATACATGTATCATTGTTCACTTTTATGAAATTCATGGTTATCAGGTTTCAGAGTTTGATCAATTTGATTAAAAATTTGTACACGGTTTAACGGGTATGGGTGTGTCTGTGTCTTTGTGTGTGTGTGTGTGTGTGTGTGTGTGTGCATATGAACTTGAACTATGGACAACGGCTGCGAACACACACACACACAAATGTTTGTTTCAATAGACATAATAGAAATCAGCGCCCCATCGCACCCTCCCACCCACACACACACACACACACACACACACTCATAGACCGTAGGATACCTACAAAAAAGAAATTGACAACCAGGAAACATTAAAACACTAACCTTTTTCTGTGGTGGTAGCACCAAGCCACGAATGGAATGGCAAGCAGAATGAAAACGACACCCAGAAATGTTCCAAGGGTATAGCTATTGATCTTTATCTTTATCTCCAGAGGTCCAGACGCTGAAAGAAAGTTAAATCAATTGATTGTCACCATCAGGGGCCGCGGAACCGGGGGAGGAGGAAGGCTGGGGAGAGGGGCTGTGGCCACATCTTTGGCTCTTTAAAAACATACGCACGGAAAACAAACAAAAACAAAACAAATCAAAGAAAAAATCAAAACAAAACCCCTTACTCTCTGAGGGTTCCGCCCGGGGGGGGGGGGGGGGGCGGGTGACCATTGACCACTGCCCCTGCCCTCCCCCTCCTCATCAGCCCGCAGTCCCCCCTAACTGGGAAAAATTAAGAAAAAATCATAAACAATAAAACGTGAATCACTGCACTTTAGTAGACCCTTATTCTCAAATCTCGTTCTTGGTACTAACTATAAACTTTCTTAAATTTTTATTTCCTATCACTTAGGTTAACATTGGTACATCACTTTGATAAAGCTGTTCGTTTCTTCTGGAGACTTGTCACTTTTGTGATGCAAAGTCAAGTATGCATGAATGCAGGCCTGTGTTCTTTGGCTTATACCGATATTAACCCATTAGTAACTAAACCGCCCGTCATATTACTCCTTTAAACGCCCGAAACCGCCCGTCTGTTTTTTTTTTTCTGCCTTACCATATGTATTGTTTTCATAGATTATAGAATATATGATTACGTAATTTGAAAAAGGTCAACTTAATAACTCACTGCTCTTAATGGTACACTTAAGCAACTACATGTGCAGCAAAATCTTTCAGAATAAATACAGAAATTATCAAATTAAATTATGTCACAGTTGTGAAAACAGGAGTAGATTGCCGTCAATCTCTCCTCACAATATAGATCTCTATGTATACATCGACTGTTCATAGCATTTACACAGGCATGTATCTACCTACGCGACTGAATTTAGTATGTTTTCAACTTCGTTTGTGGCACAACGAAACATGAAGGAAAAACGAACGCTCTGAAAAAAAAAAGAAAGACATATATTTGATCATACTACAGAGATTGAAACTATACTACTTTAATCAAATCGTGCTTTCATCAACCATTAACTATACACGATGAAATGCTACTGATAAAAATGAATTAAAAATTGTGATTTCATCAGAACACAAAGCTCACCTGAAGATGTGATATCAAATAACAATGTCGTCATATCCTGGGTGGCCTGAATTTCATCTATTCAAGAGATATGCAGTATATACTTTAAAAATATATATTTCCTTGCCATAAACTATCCCCTAATTATATTCCTTTGGTAGACTAGTATTTCCCCATGTCATCATGCATGAAAACAAAAGTGCGCCAATATACCCATCATTAGTGACGTCAAACAACAGTTGGTTCATGCTGATCGAATCACAAAGTGCTTAAGGATGGTTATTGCGGCAAATCCACAATCGATTCATAATCCTTTTATCACAAATATGAATATAAACTGACATCGTAATCGATGCTGTTAATAAGATATGATAGCTAAAAGGCAGTAATTATATTAGTTCTTGTTTTTCGTGACATTACCAGACTTCTTCAATGCTTTATTAATCGTCACTACTTTATATTTCATCAAACCAAAACGTTAACAAAGAAAAGCAAAATGCAGGAGACTCATAGCAACGCTTGACTAGAATGGTGAACTCGAAACAAATAGAAGTATGTTGAGAATTTAGATCTAAATGTCGTTTAGTAAGAGTGCATGCGTGATGATGGGTATGTGTGCATGTTTATTTTGTTGTGGTCGTGCCTGTCTGTTTGCATTAGGTCGGAACTACGGTTTGGGCATGTAAGAGAATCATGAGGATATACCGTGGAGGTCTCAATGGATAATTATCTGGAGTTTATAAATTTGCTTTAATTGAAAGCCATGTCTAGGGAGAAATGCTATTGATAAAAAATGAATTAAAGATTGTGATTTCACCAGAACACAAAGCTCACCTGAAGATGTGATATCAAATAACAATGTCGTCATATCCTGGGTGGCCTGAATTTCATCTATTCAAGAGAATATGCAGTATACACTTTAGAAATATATATTTCTTTACCATAAACTATCCCCTACTTACATTTCTTTGGAAGATTACGATTTCCCCAAGCATGTCATCATGCATGAAAACAAAAGTGCGCCAATATACCCATCATTAGTGACGTCAAACAACAGTTGGTTCATGTTGATCGAATCACAAAGTGCTTAAGGATGGTTATTGCGGCAAATCCACTATCGATTCATAATCCTTTTAACACAAATATGAATATAAATATAAACTGACATCCTAATCGATGCTGCTGCAGCTGCTGTTAATAAGATATGATAGCTAAAAGGCAGCAATTGTATTAGTACTTGTTTTTTTCGTAACATTACCAGACTTCTTAAATGCTTTATTGATCGTCACGACTTTATATTTCATCAAACCAAAACGTTAACAAAGAAAAGCAAAATGCAGAAGACTCATAGCAATTAACGCTTGACTAGAATGGTGAACTCGAAACATATAGAAGTCTGTTGAGAATTTAGATCTAGATGTCGTTTTGTAAGAGTACATGCGTGATGATGGGTATGTGTGCATGTATATTTTGTTGTGGTCGTTTTTAATAGGTGGTTTGCATTAGGCCGGAACTACAGTTTAGGCATGAAAGAGAATCATGAGGATATACCGTGGAGGCCTCAATGGATATCTGGCTGGAGCTTAGAAATTTGCTTTAATTGAAAGCATTGTTCAGGGAGAAGAAGAGAACAAGGTACCAGGTTTCCGTGAAACCAGTGTGATTTTCTAGTCGGAACAATTTTTTCACTCGGTATGTATTTCTTCAGTGATTCCTTGACAGAATGACCTGCAAAGTAGTGTTTATCGTGTTCGGCCAAAAACGCGTCACCTTGCATGTTTCTGATTGACTTTGTTTTAAAGAAATATTTTGTTTTTTTCTAGGTGAACGTCGGTTTTAGTGGCTAGTCAAACAGAAGTATAAAAGAATATAAGTCTCTTAGGATAATGCATTTTGACATTTGTAATTTTGTAACAGCTAATTTGAAGAAAATGAAGAAAATCACTGGCAAAAAATGAAAAAAGCCACAGTTGTTAAGCAGTAATCTGCTTATTCTTTTCTTATACTCATTATACTCATTCGTATGTGATAGCATAACGTTAACAAATCAGTTGCAATTGGCGAAGGGGTTGACAAGATGTTGTCAGAGGAAACTGTAAAAATAAACACAATACTTACTTGAAGTACTGTATGCATTTTGCGTAGTTGTTGATGTGCTGTTTGGATCATCTATCCATACATTATCTGTAATCAATTAAACTTATAGATATAAACCTTTAGCAATCGACCTGTGCAACATAATAGCCCCAGTCCCATTCTTTTATAGAACTATTATATGGAAATATGAAACACTCTTGTGACCCGCAACATACAATTCCACTTCTTTATTTCTGTGAAAGAAAGGGATGTGTTCGTCAGGTATTCTGAATGGTTGGTAAAAATACACAATGCTTATTCACTTCCAGGTCTACGAAAATGAAGACAGAGAGCAAGTACTCATCAAACTGCAAACATTAATCACGAAGAGATCGACGAGTCTATAGTTATGAATTATATGATAACAACAAAATTACGAATCCCCTGCTTTTCATTCGCACATGATTGTGAAATGCCATTAGGATTTGACATGGTAACGCTGACAATCAGCCCATCACATTTTCCTCTTTCTATGTTCAGAAGTGCAAATTGTCACTGGCATTTTACAGAAGCTGTGAAGTGATATAAAAACCTCTTTTGATTTAACAATGTTTAATAGAACTCTCATTTATCATACTTGTGGTAGCTGTAATGAATTTGTTTTGTCACCCCTGAGTGTGCAGCTGAAAGCGATTAAAGTTCGTGATCTCAAACTTTGGCAGAACATTATTATTTATTATTCCAAATTACCGCAATGGGTGAAAGAATACACACTTTATTTTACTCACATTATCAATAAAGCTCAGAGCAATTCAAGTAAATTTACCAAAATAAAGATTAAGTAAATAGAGCCTTGCTCTTTAAAAAAACAATACTGATGCCCAATATTAACCCTCATCTACATAAAAGGATTACTTTTCAGACCTATAGAAAATATAACTTAAGTTTCGTAAAACTATATGCGTAGAATAGACAATACTTTTCATTCATTAATTCGTTTTTCCCATTTCCAACAAAAAACATACAGATATTTTACAGAAATTGAATACATAAATTAAATCACAATACCATCTGTTTCATTTCCGACTGCACGGCATGCCGGGACAGACGAATTCCAAACGGGGAAGTAAGTCGAACGTCCGGGTATTCCCGCACACTGCAATGTCGGGCTCCCTTGGATGATGAAACCTTCCTCACAGATAAGAGATATCTCGGACCCAAAGCTCGTTATGTTTGAGTCCCAATAACCATTAGACAAATTGCCGGGATGATCACAAAACCCGGCTGAAGCTACCAATGAAAGCGAAAAGCAGAAATTAAACGTTACAAAATACACCAAGTTATTTTTAGGTCATATAATCCACATCTGTTTATCTTGCCGATGTGAAAATTCAACTAATCAAAAATCAGTCAATGATTTTGCTTGATTGAACAAGAAGTGAAGGCGTGAATATTCAAGGGATATAGCTAAACATTTTTTTTGGGGGGGGCGCCAATGGTACATTTACATGCATGACTGCAAGATAATAACAAATGCAACAGATTTTGAAATTGAAAGCCGTTACACTTAGTCCGATATAGCAAAAATCCAATCAGAACAATCAATATCTTAACAGTTTCATTGACTTGTAATTGTTTCTAAGTTACTTGTATTACTCTTGTATTACTATGTGATACAACAAATTTTGAAACCCTGAAGTAGAGAAATACAGTGTATGTTGTGTATAATGCAGTTGTCTTTGTATAAGGTTTTGCTTTTGTTTTTGTGAACGTGAATTGTGTTGTGAAATAGAAGGAAATTCGAGTAAAAATTAAACTAAAAAAGTATGTCTAATAAGCTTATAAGTCCAATAACGTGCATAGGAATCTTAAAAAGAGTTTGCATAACTTACCTAGAAAGTGTCGTGAATTCAAACTGCAAGAATGTTTTGAAATATTACGATTTTTTTGAAGCATGTTCACATGATGATTAGAGTTGACATATGCTTACATTCACACATTGTATTTATACAAACACTAAAGAGAAATTTCCAAATAATTGCACTGTACACGTTTTATCTCACCCTGGCATTTGAGTCTGACGGCCTTGTTCTGAGGGCAATCGGTTCTGGTCGATGTACACTCCTTTACATGTGTATACCTATCATAACCTGTATAATGATAATGTAGAATGCAGTTAAGAATTGTGCATGTACTTTACCGTTTGGGCATTCATTCGACAAGTTATTGTGAATGACAATGGTGTTCTCTTATTTTAAGGAGAAGAATCTCAAATATCAAACTCGTCTAATTTTCACTGCATGCTGCATCAGGAATTTGGGAGAGAAAATTAATATTTAGGAAGTCAATGATTGGCTTCCCGACACCGAAATACAAAATTTCGGCTTCTTTGGTTGGAAATATACGATTATCTGCAATATGATTATCGCTAGTGTCTTTGTTGAAATGGAAATGTCTGTAGTAATGCAATAGTCACCGTCAAGACATGATAGCCGTTGAAACCTGATCGGTGTTGCTGTGCTGAGAGAAGTCTGCGACGCATAATGCTCCGCCGCTGGGAAGCCGAGTTCTCCACATACCAATTCAGCAGCTTGGTCGTTAAAACCACTGTAGCATACATATCGATCTGAGTCGAGCACCACTAAGCCTTCCAGGGGAGAGGGTCCGCCAATGAGCTTCACCGATGGTACCCCTTGAAAAGGAATGAACAAAGTTATACAGGTTGCATGTGCATGTCTTTTGAAAATTTTCCTACTACACAGCGTTCGATGTAACCATCGTATGAACATTGTAAGGTAATTAATGCTTTGCAGCATATAAAAGTCCATGTCAACGTATATCGGCGCAAACCGATGTCTCTTTTTCTAAAACAAAGTTACCATACGCTGAGTGCGGTGTCCAAATGAAAAGTAAACGAACTGCAGTTCTGAAACTCTTTTTTTTTTTCCCGGTAATGTATCTTAAAGATACTGTCTACCATTGGCAGTAGTGATTTAAAAAAAAAAATGTTCGAGATATCACATTACGGATGCATATATGTTTATGTCGGTTATGTCACAAAACATCCTACCATATAACAATTTTGCAATGAAGCCTGAAATATAAGGAGATATCACGATTTTTCTCAATAAACCATAACTGTAGGCGGTTTAGTCTAGAAAAAAAAATTATTATAACGATTGCTCACATTTTGTGTATTACTTAACATTGGTTATACTGATTCAATTTTTTTTACATTGGTCGTTTTTATCCTTGACTCATATTTTAGAACTATTTTGAAGCACTAAAGCTGGGTTTTTGTTTCATCTGCAAATGGTAAATAATGCATTTAAATACATAATTGGAACCTTTGTACTGATAGTTTTTCTGGCGTATGGTGGCAGTTTAGACAGAAATAAAACATTCTGAAATGTTTATCGTTGTAGTCTTAAGGTGCAAAAGAAAGGAGTTGTCCTGGCTTTAAAATTAAAATTGCAAAATGACTTTTTCAGAAAAAAATAAAACAATTCTCGAAGAAAAAAATCAGGTACAATTGAAATTCATTCTGAATAATGCATGATTTAGAATACACAAGATGAATGACAAAAGTACAAAAAGTTTAAATGATATGAATTTGATTCCAGCTGATACAGGGTGCAAAACCTTTGGTTATTGCTGACTAGCAAATACTGAATATATGTATACATTCATTTTGTTTTCCTTGCTTTAATAATTGACTTCAAGAAAAAACTTGTAATGAAATATTGCAGAATTTACAACCCAGAGCTCGTAAAATAATGTATCCATCATTGTGAAGCACGCGCGTCTCAGTTCCTCTCTGTCTTTCATGATCTCCATGTATTCAAATATTTTAACCTCATTTGAAACTAATCGTGTTTATAAGGCAGGGAAAGGTAAAAAGAGTACCCAAAAATGAATTCCTCACATTTCTCAAATTAGGCAGCATGTTGACCTGTGAAATCAGTGCAGGAGGATTCATCGACATCGACACACACACACACACACACACATGACTTAAAATAAATGTCATCGAACCTTTTTTTTTTCATCTGTTTTAAACGTTTAGATTTCGTTATTCCGAAGGTTCGTTAATCCGAAAAAGAAATAAGGTTCGTTATTCCGAAGGTCCTTTAATCACAAAGTAGAAAAGGGCTTGTTATTTAGAAAGGTAATTAACAGTATATTGGCACCTTCTCTTCATTTTCGGATCACGGAATCTTCCAAGTAACAGGGTTTTGCTTCTTCTTCTTCTTCTTT
Organism: Diadema setosum; assembly: GCF_964275005.1. NCBI lineage: Eukaryota > Metazoa > Echinodermata > Echinoidea > Diadematoida > Diadematidae > Diadema > Diadema setosum. The sequence continues at coordinate 8,652,258 of NC_092691.1, read as the reverse complement.
TTCCATTTTCGGATTAAAGATCCTTCGGAATAACAAACCTTTCCGAATAACGCCACTTAATGTACTAACAAACCCTTTTTGCCTTTTCGGTTTGACGAACATCTAGGTATATGGAATTTATGTGTGTTTCGGAATAACGAACCTTATGTCATTCAAAGAACTTACGAAATGACGAACATTATCCGTTTTTAAGGGGGAGGGGGGAATGACCGGCTCACAAGAAGTATTCAGTGCTGCAGAGGCATGTCTCGCTGCTCCTTTTTTATCCAAAGGCAACGTCGGCCGCGGAGTAAGGGGCGGGGAGGGCAAGGAAGGAACGTGCAGCCATTGCTATCAAATAATTATACTAAGTCACCAAACATATCTCTTAATGCTACGAAGTGACGAAATAATCAAAACATACGAAAAACACTCTCTCTTTTAGAGAAAATACTAAATAAACTCGGAATTATCTCTTATATGCAACAGTTAGAGATTTTGCTGCTTACAGCTACACCGTACAGCAGACAGTCACGTAATTAAACGGGGAATATGTTTGTCAATCAAAATAATAAATTGACACGGAACAAAACTCAAATAGATTTAATATCAACCTTAACAACTTCGCATTATTTTCACCAAACTTAAATAAAATTCAAGTAAATATCTCGTATATCATTACAAAATTGGAAAACATCCTGGATAAATTGATTTTATTGATCCTTCAGCAAAATCTACAGCTTCCTCATCTCAAGCAACCAATTCGTATATTTCGTTTCTATCCGAATCATTTTGGCCAAGAACCTTTAACATTATGACGTACCAGAGAGTGAAAATGTGAAGTTACAATATCGTATTTAGGCGACGTTTTATGATCTTCTTTCTCATGACTTTTTTTCATCAAATGTTTAAAAACATACCTTGAACTACGGAGACGATCACGTCATAATCATGCCGAAATGATACAGTACTGCCTTATTTCAGACTATACTTTAGAATTCATGAGTGATAATGACGTTCACTTACTGTAACTTGCTCTCCGTGCCACTGATGTAAGACACATAATCTTTCTCTTTATAACACTATTAAAGACTGACATTGTTCTCGCGAAGTCCCCCACCCCCCCCCCCCAAAAAAAAGATAAAGAAACAGAAATAGATGTAAATGATAATATGAAATAACAAATATAATCAATTCATATTCATGAATGCATTAACGTTCATTATTAGACCAACGGCATTGGCACTTACCTTCGTAACACTTGACGCTCATTTTGAACTTCACTGGGTAGTTATATATACCATATCGACATCTTCGTCTGGTGAGCTAATGACAAATGAAGGGATGTCTGGTTGTGATCCTGAATCAGCATCAGGGACGTTTTGTTGGCTATTACATCGCTTATAAAGAATCCCATTATTCTGTTGTTGACAGACTTAATTTCAGTAAAAATTCGACGTCCGCGAGGAGCCTGTACAATCCAACTGTCACTGCTGACGACACATCTTTGATCGCACCACACTTCTTGAACCAGTGGTTCTTCCTGGCAATTTAGAGTTAAATCTGCCGGAAATGAAGTGTAAAAAGGGGCACAATGTAATCAAGTGGCAAATGCCTGATATTGAAGGGAGAATATAAAAATTGTGACTAAGTATAGTGGTCCTTCGTCACAAATTCCGCAACATGTCAATGTTAGGAACTATTCATGCACACTAATTCACCTTATATTTTCTATGAAACAAAAATGGAATCTAAATTCCTTGGCAGCCACTGTGTATGAATTACTACAAAACCAAATCGGGCGTCGGTTGAGAATGATAAGGGCGTTAAGTTGCCACTAAACCCGTAGTATTCAAGACAATTTATCGCCCTTCTCATTCTCAACAGACACTCATTAATGTTTGGTTTATGTTAGTTAAGGTGTTGTTTGTACTCATTAGAGTTAAGTGAAAGTCAGCCATGATTTCTATCAAATCGCTGATGACTGTTTTAACTTCCTGATGAGTAGTGCCCCGCACATGTTCCGACACCTTGTGAATGGAAAATGGAAAAAAAAAAAAACTAAGATGAGACAGAGGGAACAAATATCAAAATGCTACTTAAAATTCATGGTCGATAGTATGCCTTCAAACTTCCGATTTGGACATTCAAGAATTAGGAACCTGCGTTTAGATAGACACCCAAAATTTGAAATCAGCTGAGTTGACCAAAAAATTCAGGTATTTTTAGGCCTTCTTATAGGGAAAATTGAACTGTGCAACCCTCCAGGATGATGAGATGTAATGTCACATTTTTGAACATTCGCTTTGACATCTTTCAAAACTAGAAGTTCAGAATGACCATCGGTACCACTTGATTGAACAGTTACCTAGGTTTAAATGACAGTGCCAAATCTATTAAAATTGATAATGTTTCTCTTCTCTCCCTAAGAACAAAACAAAAACTAAATGAAAAAGCAGGATTTACAGTGATAGAAGATAGCAAATACTTACACGTCGTATTAGTCAAATAAGGTGCATTAGTTTTCAGCGCTGAGGAGGTGAACATCGAATGAGAAAAGATGAAAACAGCAAACAACCATGCCAGATATTCCATTTTTCCAAAATGTCAATAACCAACAATTACTCATAAACCGCAGAACTCTATACCGATTCGATGATAAAATATCCCTGCCCAAAGCTAGACATAAAAGCTTGCATCCGTCAAAGATGTTCTCCGATGTCTACAATACGATGAAATCGACTCTCAAAGAAATTGTTTTACCCGTTGTGGAGCGATAATGTATTGTCACAGTTGGAAATCTTGCGCCTGGTGATAGCGTGACAGGAAGGTGCCCGAGTGCACGTGATGAGCCTGCGCAACACGTTACCGCTGAGCCACTCCCTGCATGCGTATGGAAATGCCTACGTGTAACAAACTGAAAGTATAAGATGCTGATTTCATTACATTGCCATATCGATATCTTACTATAACTTTCAAGGAAGCGAAACAGCGACATGACCAGATGCAAAAACAGCAGTGTCATTAAGTTTTTCGATTGATATATCAAGCGGCAATTCAAAGTGCTGTAATTGCATTATAATGTCTAATCTTACTCCTATATCTATATCCCCCTGGCTTTTAAAGAAGTGACTTAATTATAATATTACAATCATTAGATATCATACCACTCTAGGGTGCCATTTATTCGTGCAATTTGTATGAATTAAGAGCATTTAAAAGAACAATCAATCTCAATAGCTAATGGTATGCCATACTTCCTATCACGGATTTGATTACGTATTTTCGAGCCGCTTTAATTATTTGATGAGGATGTTTCATTCTAGGACCTCAAAGTGAAAGAAAGCATGAAGGTAGCAAAAAGTACATGATTGAATGCAATGTAAAATACAAATATCTTGCACATGTTACTTGCCCAGTGTATTGTCTTAAAGTTTCGACCCCCTTCCCTTGTTTATTGTTGATTTTCTTCCATGCATAGCCCGAGTCCTCAGCCCTCCTGGCGCCTACTTCGAGGACTTTATCCATTACCCTGAGAAGTTGTGCAACGTGTAAGACCACCAACCTCGTACCAAACCAATCGTATACCCACGCAGTAGGATTGCATTTGTAGTTTTACAGTTTTAAGTTCTCTTCTTAGTTCAGTTCAGTTCAGTTTCTTCTGAAAGTTGGCAGATACTGTTGTTTTTGCCAGACTTTTCGATGTCATATTGCAATATTGATAAGAAGAAACAAGATATTAAACATAATAAGGAAAAATGAAATGCAGTTTCCTCCATATGGAAATTCTGAAATCTTATGTTAAACTAAATAATGTTGTTCACGTTTTCGTTGTTCAAGCTGCCCGATCGGAGGTTTGTTCTGTATTCACGCCAATTGACAGTTCGTCGAAAATTATAGTAGAGTACCATTGAACATTGAACACTGAAAATTCTCGGAAGACACCTACAATGTAAGTCGACATTACTTCCTAGCAAAAATCTTTAATTGTCATGGATACACTGATTTACACATCCGCATTCCGAGCAGAATAACAACATGATCTCTGCTTTCGTTTGTTTTTTGTGGTATATAGTGAACATGTAACTAAATTAATCACCAGACGTCCTCGAAGACCACATACTTGAAGAGGAAGTTCACCATCTCCTGGAGTCATGTACCCCACTCCTTCTTCCCCATCGTCTTCTGATTCTGGGAACTTGTCATCATCAGCATCATTGCTACATTTCTCCATTTCTCCACCTCAACATCGGAGCCGTTCGTCATGTTCTGGACTTGTGCTGGCAAAGGCTACCCGTCACCAATCTGGGGTGTAGCTCTTTTTGGACAAGCAACATGTGCAACCCCTCCTCCTATTTGGGGTGGTACTCCTCAGCAAAGTTCCTCATCGGCAGTGGCACAAGAAGCATTAAGCATTCTTCGCGGAAATCTTCAATTTCAGCACCTTGTACTTATGGACAACACACATCGAGAGCCTGGACGAGGCACATTAAATAGTAATTTATCTGGCAAGGCACTTGCAATCTAAGACACAGGTTGCCCTGTAAGCTCTTCACTATCCCCTCTGACTCCGATCAGCTTCAAAGGGTGAAGGATGACATCGACAAGGAGGGTATCATGCTATTAACCTTTTCATCACACCCTGCATTTCCAAAGATGTTTATTGTAACGGTTGGCACTCCATATACACACACAGAAAGAATTTTGTCCATGTGAGCATTCCATAACTCCCTTGGATACGCTTCTCTGTACTCAGCCCCCCATAGGGTTACACACTTTAGCACTTGCGTGACTGGAGCTGTGCATGCAGAACAGTGAAGGAGTTAACAGCTATGGCAGGGTAGTTGGGGGAAACGTCCTCCGTTTTGGAGCTCCCTTCGTCCAGAAGGAAGTTGAAATAACCCAGCAATCTGTTCTAAAAGGGACTGTTGCTATTCTGGATTGTCCCTTCGCAAGTGTAAAGCTCCAGACTACGAGTATGGTTGGTCTGCCTTTGAAAGTTTTGATGAACAGGCACAGTGTTCTTACGGCTTACTGCTTACGGCTTACTGCTTACGGCTTACTGCTTACGGCTTACGGCTTTGAGGCTTACATACGGCTTTGAGGCTTCGACGGCTTTGAAGTGGATACAGCTTTGGATAAGGCCTTTGCTAAGGGTTACAACCTTTGCTACGTCTCTATGAACATGTGTATGACAACAAGAGTTCGTGAACATATGCATGATGGACAAATAAAGACTCAAACAATTAAAGCCCGTATATGAGAACTTGTGTATAATTGTCATCATTTCAACGGAACGGTTCAGAGGCAGGCACAGTAAGAACACTACCTGCAGCGGAGATGTCTCCAGTGAGAATGCTGCTTGGAGATGTTAATGTAAGCCACTAGCCCTCAACTCGAGATACGAAGTAAGAAACACCGAATCTGCAAAGATACGTCATCACCGAAGGAATTCTTGACTTCCGATGACGGTCCACAAGGAGCTTCAGGTTGCTGAGATGAAGCTGCAATCACCTAGGACTGTTCAAGAACTCAAACATGCGTTTGATGGTACAGAGTCACGTATCAGCGACGTAGCTTGGTCAACCCCTAGCTTATCAGGAGTCGGACATTCGCATCATTAATACAAATTATTAATGGACTCGTAATAATTGTGAATACATGGTAATGCAACCAAGATTTGAGACAATGTGTTTCACAAATTGAGAGTTGTGTCATAAGTGTATAGACCAAGCTGTTTTACCTTAGCATGTCATATTCCAGGTGAAGTAAATTCAATTGCATGACGATACTACCTTGCCTCTTCAAAGAGGAGACAATCAGAGTCACGTGGATACACTGTAGTGTGTGTTTACATTCAGAGTGGTAAAATGGAACATGTTCAACAGAGTATTTCATGTCTGTTGTACTGGTAAAGTGTGAACAATGCAATCCCACATTCTTCTAACAGGCAAGTAAGAAAAGAAGCATTGTGTATACGTTTGTATGCTGGAACCTTACCAGTCCGTGCAGAATCATTTGATCGTTTCTTATCCCATTCGAGTTTAACGGTACCGGTATTGTGCTGATAAACGTACATGTACGTGGGAAGTACAATTTCGAGTGACATCAGCTATCAAAAATGGTTAATATGCTAGAGTTTTGACTGGTTCATTGCACAAGGTTTGTCAAAGATTGAAAGTGGCATACATAGCATTTTGTGTACTGCTAAATAGTGAAGGATTAATGCGATTTGTTGATCGTTATGTCCGTTTCTCGTGCCAAAGAAACTATGGGAACTGTGCATAATCACATGAAGTGTTAATGAATAGATCTGATAGTATAATTATGCTGTGTACATGTGTATATACATAGAATGGTGAATGCACGAGTTCAATTACGAGTGTAAGCCATTGTTTGACATGTGATATGTAATGTGCTATGTATTTACTTGCAGTTGCAATCTTTCCTCTCATTTACTACTTCTGAAGTCATCCTTAGTGTACAAAATGGAGCAAGACAACCCCCTCCCAAAGGCACTATCAGTGGAAGATGACATGGACGGGTCACCAAAAGAAAGTTTGGCTGTCTCAAGTGAAAAGCCACCCGTTCCGCGTCAGTCGTCCAGAGATCGTAAACCTACGTCAAAAATGGCTGATCTTCAAGATGAAGAACTAGCAAAGAAGGAAAGAAAGTTCTTCAAATGCTATGGCGTATTGAAACTCAAGGTAAAGGGGGCCAGAGAAGCAGTAAAGAAGGAAACTAAGGAAGAATCGATTGATGACATCGTCAAATCTTTGGAAGCAGCTGAACGTGAGATGGTTAAACTGTTCAACGAAATACGCAGCATCAGAATGCCACTGAGGGAAGTAAAGGAACGAATGGATAGAGCAAGTTTCATGGTGAGAAGTTCACTAAACGCACTGGAGGAAGTGCGAGGTTCGCTTGATGGACCCTTTGATCCTGATGATCGAAATCAGATTGCAAAGGAACTCTTGAGGAATGATTACGCAATCTCTGTGTACAGTACCCATGCTTCAAAGAGCAAGGAAAGTGGGGCATGTGTATCCACGGCGAGTGACAAACTCAGACTGGAAGCAAGTTTGGCTGCAAAGGTGGTAGAAATCGAACAAACTGCTGAGATAGAAGCCCAGCGTGCGAAAGTGAAACGGATGGAACAAGAAAGAGATGCAGAGGTGATACGGGCACAGCTTAAAGTGTACCAAGAGGCTGATCCTGCGGATAATGCAAGTCAAGCCCTAACAGACCAATCCGATGAAACCATTGAAGGAAGTTCGATTGAAGAAACTAATTCATCGATAGGTCATGAGAAGCAACACGCAGAGAAAGTCGCCCATTCATAGGAATGAACAACCTCGCATGAATGAATCCACCGTTAGACAAGCTGAGGCAGTACCCCGAAAGGAAGATGTCCAGGAGAATCCATCTGTGCACAAGGTGTCAACTCCAGCAAGGTGTCAACTCCAGCACAAGTCTTTGATGCCAACTCATTCGCTCAAGTACTGGCAGATGGACTTCAGAGAAGCAGACTGCCTGTGCCCGTCCCGATAGTTTTCAGCGGAAACCCTTTAGAGTTCCCCGATTTAGAGAGAAGTTTCACGACTCTAATCGGAAATCGGGGCATACCGGCTGATGAGAAGTTGTACTATCTGAAACAATACGTGTCCAGGCCTGCTAAGGAAGCGATATCTGGTTTCTTCTTCGGCACTACCAATGATGCATATGATGGGGCCTGGAATACTTTGCGGTCGAGATATGGTCACCCATTCAAGGTTCAACAGGCCTTCAGAGATCAGCTTAGCGAATGGCCTAAGATCAGCCCCAGAGATGCACCAGCTCTGCAGAAATTTGCAGATCTTCTCACAAGTTGCCGCGATGCAATGGCATACGTCAAAGGACTTGAAGTGCTGAACGATTGCCTGGAGAATCAAAAGCTTATGAGCAAGCTACCCGAATGGCTCATCGCAAGATGGAATCGTGTTGTGTCTGAGGCTCTTGAAGGATACGGGAACTATCCGGCCTTTGCAGAGTTCACAGTCTTTGTCTCAAAGGAAGCACGAATAGCAAACAATCCCATTTCCTCATTTAGCGCACTGAGGATGGATCTTCGAAGGGACGATCAAGCACCAAGGATAAAGGGGAGATCAAAAGAGACAAAGGTTCAGTGTTTGCCACCAAAGGTCGTGAAAGGAGCAAAATACATGCGTCCATGGAAGCAAGGGATAAGCAGAGTGGAGTTCCTTCTACATCAATAGGGAGTAGAGGTTCAACGAATAAGAAAGCTCCAAGGTCCTGCAGTTTGTGTTCCGCTACAGACCACCTGTTGGAGAAGTGTTCGCAGTTCATGGCTAAGACTCTCGAAGAACGCAAGCAGTTCATCCAAGATTCTCGTCTTTGCTATGGTTGCCTACGGAAGGGCCACTTCTCTAAGGATTGTAGGAAGAGGCACACCTGCGAGGTCTGCAGCAAGCGTCATCCCTCAGCCTTGCATGAGTGGCAACCCAACACTAGTAGCAGTGAGGATCAGATGCAGAACCATCAGGTGAATGCAACAGACCAAGCGGCGACTACATCCCACAAGTTGCACTTCGGAAAGACCTCCAACACGTCCATGATCGTCCCAGTGTGGGTGGCGTCAAGCAATCACCTACAAAGGAGATTCTGACGTATGCTCTACTGGACACCCAGAGTGATGCGTCATTTATCCTGGAGCATGTGGCAAGGAGTTTGGGCGTACAGCGACAGCCTCTACGTCTACAGTTGTCGACAATGACCTCCTCGTCAACTATCCAGTGCGATGCGGTGTCCATAACCTGATAGTGAGAGAAATGACCTCCCCTACTCAAGTGAAGATAACAAGATGTTATACCAGACAGTTCATTCCCGCTGACCGCATGCATATCCCAACAAGAGACACAGCCGACAAGTGGCACCATCTTCAAGAGGTCGCTCGGGACATGCCTGCCCTTCAAGATTGCGAGGTGGGACTGTTGATTGGATACAACTGCCCTAGAGCAGTAGCTCCCAGAGAGGTCGTTACTGGGGATGACACCAAACCATACGCCATTCGGACTGACCTGGGATGGAGCATCGTCGGCATAATTGAAGGAGGAAGTACTTTCTCAAGTCAATGTGGCAGAGTTGCTACAAGAGAAATGCCGAACATTTCGCCGAAGGACGTTCTCAAGGCACTGGAGGCAGACTTTGTTGAGAAGCATCATGGGGATAAGGTCTTCTCTCAGGAAGACATCGAATTTGTCAAACATCTAGAGTCCAACATGTCCCAGGGTGAATCGACCAGAATTACCCAATAACAGACGACTGGCATCAATTCGGTTTCAGCATCTGCAGAGAAAGATGGGCAGAAATGAGACCTTCAAGGACGACTACTTTGCGTTCATGTCGGACATTATCAACGGTGGCTTCGTTGAACGGGCCAGAGAGGAAGCTCCTGTAGGTGCAGTCAACTACATACCCCATCACGGTGTGTACCATTCCAAGAAGAACAAGCTGAGGATCGTGTTTGACTGCTCTGCAAGGTTTGGTGGAACATGCCTAAATGATCACCTGCTGAAAGGCCCAGACCTGACAAACGCCTTGAGTGGAGACCTGATGAGATTCCAAAAGCATGAAGTGGCAATGCTTTGTGACATCGAGAAGATGTTCTTTCAGTTTAGAGTTGAAAAGTGTGATCGCAACTTCTTACGGTTCCTATGGTGGGAGGGAAATGACATCCAAAGGGCTCCAGTGGACTACAGAATGACGGTGAACCTCTTTGGTGCAGCCTCCTCGCCAGGATGCGCCAACTATGGATTGAAGTACCTTGCAAACCAACACATGAAGAACTGGCCAGAGAAGCAAGAGAGCTCTGTCACAAAGGTGGTCTTCGTCTTCACAAATTTGTCTCGAATGATAAGGCAGTGACAGAGAGTCTGCCAGAGTCAGAGCGCGCCAGCGAAGTCAAGCACTCGAACCTCGACTTTGCAGAACCCGTGGAGCGCGCCCTAGGAATCATGTGGAACATCACAGCTGATGTCTTCTTCTTCCAGATCACTCTCAAAGATCGACCAACGACTCGACGTGGAATTCTCTCTACGGTGGCATCTCTGTATGACCCCTTGGGACTTGTGTCTTCTGTAATACTGAACGGAAAGAGAATTCTTCAGGAGATGTGTCGACGGGGAGTTGGTTGGGATGACACCTTGCCAGACCATTTGAAACCAGCATGGGAGCAATGGTGCAGAGAACTCCCACTCCTGCAGGAACTCAAGATTCCCAGGTGCCACCATCCCATGAACTTTGGCGAACCGGTGACTGTGCAACTTCACCACTTCTCGGACGCCAGCATGTTGGGCTATGGCCAGTGCTCGTATGTGCGGCTCGTCAATCAAGAAGGAAGGGCCCACTGCACTCTGATCTTTGCAAAGTCGAGAGTGGCTCCTACCAAAGTGATCACTGTACCAAGGTTGGAGTTAACAGCAGCAGTGGTATCGGCAAATGTTGGCGCAAGGCTGAGAGAGGAGCTGGAGTACCAGGAGGTCCAGGAGTTTTATTGGACAGATTCACAAGTGGTGCTCGGCTACATCAACAATGAAGCTCGGAAGTTTCACACATTTGTTGCAAACCGAGTGCAGCAGATCAGAGAAAGAACCTCTTCAGACCATGCAGTGGCACTACATAAGTACGGACCAGAACCCTGCTGACTACGCATCAAGAGGACTCACAGCAGACCAAATAAGGAATGTCAGATGGTTCCAAGGTCCAATTAAGCTTTCTCTGGGAAAAGAACCTCGAGGTGAAGGACATCACCTGTGACCTGAAGATTGGAGATCCAGCTCGAGGTTAAAGCGATCAATCTGACAGCAAGGTCAATTCCTGAACCATTGGATTTGGTACAGCGATTGGCGAGGATCTCTACCTGGCCTATGATGATCAGAGTGCTGGCCAGACTGAGGATGGGGGTGAAAGGTAACCGAGGGTCGTTGATGCAGGAAAGAAAGGATGCTGAGAAACTCCTACTACAATTGACTCAAAGGAAGGCCTTCTGTGACGAGTTGCAGCAGCTGACGCGTGGCAAACAGTTGAAAGGCACCAGCCGGATCCATGGCCTTGATCCATATGTGGATGAAGCAGGAATGCTGCGTGTGGGTGGCAGACTTAAGGGACTCGCCGAAGGCACAGCTCATCCCATAATCTTGCCAAAACACAGTCCAGTCACTCGAGCAATTGTACGGCATTTCCACCAGAAGGTCCAGCACCAAGGTAGAGGAATCACTCAGAACGAGATCCGGTCCAATGGATACTGGATTGTGAATGGATCCAAGGTGGTTACTGATCTGGTGAGAAACTGTGTGCCATGCAGACGACTACGCCGACCTGGAGAAGAGCAGAAAATGGCAAACTTACCAGAAGATCGCACGGAGCCGACACCCTCTTTCACGAACGTTGGCATGGATTGCTTTGGCCCATTCACAGTCAAGAGAGGGCTATCAGAAATCAAGCGGTATGGGTTGATTTTCACGTGCTTCTGTTCCAGGGGAGTCCACATCGAGATGCTGGACGATATGTCCACAGACTCGTTCATCAATGCTCTACGTTGCTTCATTGCCAGGTGCGAAGGACATATCTATGGGACTGGACTACATTCATACTCAATCTCTCCCACACAATAACCTGCTGCCAGCACGAAATCGGACATTCTCCTCCATCAAGATCAGAATAGTAAATTGCGAGGGAGACTGATTGACTTGGGTTACCTACATCATCAGACATTACCTATCTACTACCAATTTACCGATGCCCAGAAACAGGACTACGGGTACATGAAGGGTAATATAGTTTTCCTCACATATCTCCTGCTACTGTTAGAAAATGTAGTCAATAGAATGGCATATGTGTACATCAGCGACTACTGTTTAGCGGAATAATGGAATACCGTTAGTTTCTTCTCTTAACTTACTAAAAAATCAGAGGGTTTTTCTTTCCTTTATTTCAGAGTGCATGATATATTACTCTTAAATTTTCTTTCACAGATGTCGAGTTTTCTCCGGGGTCCGAACTCTTCTCTTGACCCGTAGGGCCTAAATATAGGCTTAGAGCATCATCGTGTATAGCTGGCCTACTCTCATTTGGTCTCTAACGTTACATGGCCGGAAGAACAGAGCTACAGTAAGCTTGAATTTGAACGTGAAGACGACGGTGAATTTAGTGGCAAACTCATCAGGGTGGCACTAAAATTTCGGTCTCTCTGACAGAGAACGGACTCGGGGGAAAAGAATGGAAGAGAGAGAGAGACAGACAGACAGACAAACGCACACACATCACACATGCATGACAAAGAGGGGATGAGAGGGGGTTTCAAAGTGAGGAAGGTAAACCATGACTGAGTGTTTTGACGCAGAAGCCATCTTGCAGTGATGAACTTCTGCGTGCTTTTTGACGGGGTAAGGGGACTCGAGGAAGCAGGAACCCCAGAGAGTAATAATGCATAAATTTTTACTGAATTATTTCGTTTCGCCAAGTTTCAGTTTGTACTTTTCCTTTTCATCTGTTTTGAAGTTAAGATTATTTTCATCTTACGAGAAGGAAAAGAAAAGAACAAATCGATAGATTACTACATATTACCTGTGAAACTGCACTCAAATTAACCCTATAAAGCAAAAAAAAAAATGTAAATGATAGAGTAGACATTGCTTTACAATACGTGTATTGTCAAAAGGGTGATTATTCAAAGTCAATCCCTTGAGAAGTGTCCAAAGTTAGGCCTATCTTACACCTATACGCTCACGCCCCCTTATTACAAAACACGGATATTTTTAACGTAAACACAGTTGTTCTAGCGTACATGGTTTTAAAAATAGTTCTGGCAATATACAGCAAATACAGTACTCTTTCATATAAATGAAAAGTCATGGAAATGATACAAGATGTATTGCTTCGCAAGATCTACACAAACAAGAGAGTGCACATTGAATGGCAACCCTGTGCGATGTGCCGAAAAATATCCTACCCTCATGGCAATAATTATAGAAAACATGCAATATCATATAACGCGAATTTATGTTCCAAAAGTACATGTTTTCCAATTTCGATAATTATTCATAGCAAGGGCACTTTAGTGTTTTCAAGAAATGCAATGATAGAAGAGAAATTGCTCTACAGTAAAGCCCCTTGTGAGGTGCCCAAGTTATCCAATAAACCCCGCCGACCCCTTATGCAAAGCATACATTACGCCAACATGAGTATTGTTCTAAGCGTACTCTTACAGTTACCACTAATTTGCATTTTATGCAAATTATATTTGTATGAACAATTCGAAAAGGCATCCATCGTGTTCATTGAAAATAATTATACAAAATCTTTCAAATCGGATATTGGAAGCCGAATGTTCTCTCAATAGAAGTGCAAATTTGTATACTAATTATGCAAATTTTGCAATTTTACCCCAATGGATTTTTTTGGACTTTTAGCATTATAATGTTCAGGAGACCTCAATGACTTGCACTTGCACTGCTGCAGTGGAATTCCTACTACAAATGTATTAGTGGTGGGTTACCGTTAGTCTAAAAACCGCTAGATTGACTGGACAAGAGGTCAGGGAGAAAAATCTCTTTGGTCTCTTTTACGCTGTGCTTAATAGCGCCATCTACGACAGTATGCCCGTGTATGTTATGTGTATGTGAAGAGTTAACCGCTGTACGTAACATGCATTCGTTCCCCGTATAAAATATACGGGCGAAAAATTCCCTGAAGATGGCGAGTGTATGGAAGCTAACGAGCGCCGCTGTTAGGCGGCAAATAAATCTCCAAAACACGCAATCATGCCGAGCGTTTGTATTGTCATCTGTTACTAGGGTGTCAAACCCATCAGAGACACAAATAGAAGAAGTGAAAGACAAGGGGGTAAGGAGCATATACGTACGGTATCTAGCTAGAACACTGTTCCAATTTAGCTGTACATACTGTCACCAATAGTCCCACTTGTTTCAGCACATGTAAGCTTGTTTTTTAATCTTAGTTCAATGTCGTGAACACTGTAACGTTAGACACTAACACTAACAGGTCTAGAGCTACAGTAGACGGCCTAGCTCTCTACGACAGATATGCGGGTTTATACTTGAACCTTGAAGAAGTAATCCCTACTACTCATCCATATAGTCTAGATCTAGTAGGGTTCATACAACTTTTTCTATCTCACAAGCTGTTTTTTGTTTGTTTTTTTGTTTTTTTAACATAGGCAAACCTACCAATTACATCCATGTTTGGAGCGCCATATTAACAATGAGCTAACGGTTAAGTTAAGTTGTGTGTTGGATGAGGTGAATACAAAACAAAGCGAACACAGTCGCACCCACAGGATTACAGTCCAACAGCAATTTCCACCACAGTGGATGTGCAGATCAGATATCGCAGATAAATTTAAATGCCAAATCCAGGTTCAGGAGGTAACACTACAGTCAACGCTGTCAATAATGTCATGCCATGCTATGGTACATTGTACGGTATGTAATCTTCTCTTTCCCCAGATGGACATCACAACCGTGTCCGGCATACCAGAGGAGCACATCAAGACAAGGCGGGTCCGTATCTTTGTACCAGCTCAGAATGCCATGCAGTCAGGAACAAACAACATCCATCGATGGAAGATGGAATTCGAGACCCGGGAGAGATGGGAAAATCCTCTCATGGGTTGGACGTCAACGTGAGTTGATTATTTGTTAGATTTACAAAATAAACTTAAACTTAAAAAAAAAAATATTATGGTGTCTTTGACAAATTCCAGTCTAAACACTTACTTTAAATTAATTCATGTATAAATGGACTTTCTTTCATAGAAATTCTATTTTAAATGATTGTGTTTATACTGTACAATTGTGTATCATAGGGAAGTGCAGAGATAACCATCATGGATATTCTTGGTTTGTATTTGTTGAGGCACCAAATAATGCTGAAGACTCGACTTCAAGTGTTCGTACATGAACACATCACAAGATTTGTTTTTAAAAAAAAAAAAAATGTAGAGTCCAACCTGCATACAAAGACTACAGTGGACTCCCATTATAACGAAGTTCTCGGTACCAGCAATTTTCTTTTGTTATGTAGAAATTTCGTTATAACCGAATAATTAAACAATAAAAATGCCTAGAGCGGATAATGTTGCGGCCTGAATTTTTACTTCGTTGCAACCGGAATTTCGTTATAACCGTGTTCATTATAACGGGAGTGCACTGTACATGTATACTGTGTCCCTTGTTGTAGACAGTTGGTCATACGGACAGGTTGTATGTGGAATTGCAATAAGTACAGTTTCATTGGCCAAAATGATTGCATTCATGCAAACACACTAATTTGCAAATATGTGTAAATTGAAATAATTTAGGTGAACAAAAATACTTGCAGATATTAACTGACCATTGTCATTTACTGTATTTTAAAGACTGTTATACCATGTATCTTTTATATACTCTATTTTCCACCTGAGAAACATTGTATTTGACAGATTTCTACATCTTCTTTTATACTTGTCATTCACATACAATGTACTGACGACTGTGTGCTTCTCATTAACTACCTCCTTGCTACCTCCTTGTTTCATTTGAAAATAACTTTTTCTTCATTTGAGAATTCTATAAATACAGCTGTAAGTTGATTTAAATGCATTATGCACTCTACAACAGGGACATTTCTCACTCACTATGATGTGAACCTTGAAAGGGGTCATTGGATTTGCTATCCGTGAAAAGAATTGGGTGTTGTTGTTTGTTTTTTGTTGTTGTTTTTTGGCATATGTGTATGTGTGTGTGTGTGTGTTTTGAAGGGAGTGTAATTCTTCTTGAAACAGGAACCTGAAGACAATACTGTTGAGATGACTAGTTGTCCAGCAGAAACCCAATCTGTGGTTGCTAGGGAAGGTGTAACTGTAAATAAAGTTTAATATGAAGGAAAATTGAGAGAATATGTGATGTTGCAACACCTATTACATTTCATCTGTGAAACACTCAACACTTGATAAATTAGTACCATTGGTGCAATATGACATTTGTTCATGTTTTGTTTCTATTATTTCCTGTTACAGAGGTGATCCATTGTCAAATGTAGATGTGTCATTCAGGACTAAAGAGGAAGCAATTCGATTTGCAGAGAAGAATGGTAAGACTGAAATCACTTTGTACCAAATGTCTAGAAATTGCGAATTTGTACAAGATTTACAATACTGTTTGTGTCCTGTGAGTTGTGTTGCAGGTTTAGGACTACGCTGTACGACAATGTATTTTTTTTTTTAATCTATGTTTATTTCTGCTTTTCTCTTAACATAAATGTCCATCTGAAGTTTTACTACGAGACTACAATCTTGAAGTTTGGTCATTTGGTTTTGACATGTAATTACAGAATTAGATTGATTCTGTTCTTGTTAATGATGTTTCTTTGTAGGGTATCTGTAGTACAATGTATTACACTAAGTGGTAACTAAATCATGTCACAAAATATACAAAGAGCCTAGATCAAATTACCTGCATGCAGTGGGTGTGTTTAAAGGGGTATTCCAGATGATTTAATGATTTCACATGATGTACTGGTAGTACATAAATGAACAGCACCATGTATAGACTTGTGGAATTTATGGTGGCCCTTGAGTAGAGAAATCAATAATCTGGAAATCTTAAACAAATTACACTGAACAGTGTTGATGATGTAGGAGCCTCACGTATTTCGGAAATGTAGCAGTTTAATCCATTTGAATGCCGCTTGCTTTCATTTCACCTGTGTAGAATCTGTGCATGCCTTTTTCTTTTGTTCTGTTTCCTGGAGCCCCAACTCATGTATTCTTATGGTGAGGCTGCTATGTCATCATCCTTGTTCATTGCAATTTGTTCTAAATTTTGAAAACATTATTCCTCATCCCAGTCACTATAAATTCTGAAACTCTGTACTCAGTATAACTTATTTACTGTTGCTCAAATGTAAAAGTTTGAAAATCTTCTGGAGGTCCCCTTTAATGTTTGGTTATAAACATACATGCAATGTACACTAGTGTACAGCCAAAACAAGCTGCATTTATGTGTCTTTTTGACAGGAAAGTAAAATAAAACTTCCTCCTATTTGGTGCTAACAGATGCTTTATTCATCCGAGGTTTTCCACAGGCATTACTGGTAGTATTCTGCTAATCACGTCTATTTCATTCACACAGGCTGGTGGTACGAGGTGGAGGAAAGGCAAGTCCCCAAGCCAAAATCAAAGAGCTATGGAGCCAACTTTTCATGGGACAAAAAGACGAGAGTATCGACAAAGTAAACAAAGCAGTGTTAGCTATCACAAAACTGTGTTTGTATTATTTCATTGTGAGAGGAAGTACATGTCTAATATCTATGGAGAAAGCATTTGGTCAGTTGGAGACCCAATTTTGATAATCCCCAGTGAAACAATCCCAAAGAAAATCCAGAAATTTCAATGCAGATGTTTTCCTTAGAGATACATACAGTACAAATGAGAGACTTACGTTTTCCTTTGGAGATGTCAGAAGGCATTTGTTTATAACAGAATGAAGGATGTCCAGCTAAGGATAACCATGTATTTACAGTATCATCAATGTAACAAATCACAGCAATGATCAGAAATCTGTAAGATTTTGGTTTTGGCACACCAAATGGCTCCAGCAGTGAACCATTGTTCCATGCAGGGCAGTGTGAAACCATGATGTGGTGTTGATGCAGATTGCTGGTTTAAAATGGGATATATGCACACTTGTCAAGATTGTCAGGCCAGAATGTCCAGAATGATTGTGAAGCTGCAGTTGTTAGCAATACGTTCTGATGGTTGAATGGTTAAGTGCTTACAAACATTATGCTTGGGAGATATCACAAGCAATTGCTCTGTTGTTCTAGGGATAACACCAAGATCTCTTTTCAACCTGCTTCGGATTGGTAATTGGAAAGCAAATTGGAAAAAAAAAAAGTGCTGGATAGACAGTGTCACAGGTTTCAGTTAAAGCTCAAGCCTTTGCAGTGGATTAGTGTAAAAAAAAACAAGAGTCTTCAAGTGTGGAATTAAAATATTCATGTTTATGACGTTGTGCCTGTGTTTAGTGTCAATTTGTACATGTATTCATACAAGTACAATGTATGTAATATGCAAAATGCTTGATTTCTCATAGAGTAGTTGATACTGGTGGGTTAATGGGAGATGCACTCCTGTTCATCATCCCACTTTTCTGTCTTTGTATGAAATTACATCTGTGCATAGTACTGTAGTTGGTACAGCATCATCTATGGAACAACCTTTTAGTATTGAAAGGAGAAACAAAGTTAGAAATACATGTACATTGCACTGTGAACATCTATGCCAGTTGCCCTGAGATTTGGAACCTGCAGAATCATGACATTGAAACACTGCAAACGGCCACAGATAAGATGTCAAACTTGGCAAGTGTCCTTGTTCATGATTGCAGCCAATTCCTACGCATATATTCACTTCCTTTTGAGAGGACAACCACACTTTTCATTTACCATGTCAGCTGAGAAGCTTGACACAAAATTTACAAAACATACACTTGTATTTTTTTTTTTATGACATCACAGAATGGTGTTAACCAAGTGATAAGCGGATTTTGATACAGGATACTGTTCATACCTTGGTAGCATACACTGTATTTACAATGAGATGCATTATGACCCAATCCACACATTTTACAGCTCTACTGTAGTAACCATTTCTTACCTTGACTGGCTGTCGCAGCCCCTCTCTGAAATGAAAGCCAGTTGTACATATGAATTGGGTGAATGCAGCAATATTAGTAGGGCACATCAGAGAACGTTGAGGAAAATCGAACAATCTGAGCAAAAGTTATGAATTTGTAATGTTTCGGTGCTGCCTTCCCTAGAATAGAAGACTACAGTAACAACAATAAAGATAATGAGAATGCCACATTCTTTATGAAAAGTACACATTCCTTTGACTTGTTACTGACATGAACGTTGGGGGAAATTTCATTGAAAGTGTATGTGCTCTTTCATTATGCTAGAAAAGTTCAAACATTTGGATCTTTTATATTTTCATTACATCACTGCCCTGCAGTGATGTCACAAACTACAGACAAGTATTGTAATCTTCTCATTCAGCATTGGTGGCACAAAAATGTAAAAATGTAAAAAAAAAAAAAAAAAAAACCCACTTTTCAACAAATTGCCAGATTTTCCTCAAACTTCATTTATGTGTTCTACTGATATTATTTCATTCACTCAAACCAAATAATACATATATTTTGGTTTCATTCTCCTTTAAATCATGCGAGGCTAGCCTTACATAGGTGTTTATGTTTGTGTGCTTGTGGTGTGTGTGTGGGGGGGGGGGGGACGTGTTTATGTGGAAATTTGAGGCGATTGAAAATGTTTTGATTTTATTTTTCCCTAGTTTGCATCATCTCTGTACCATCCTAACCTTCACTTTACTAACTCTCCAAATCGGTGTGAAATTATCCTCTACCTTCAGCATATAGATATTGACACTGTTAAAAGACCTCAGGGTGCTTACAGGTTAAATGGAAAGAAGAAAGTGCAGCTTGCTAGGATCACTTCAATAAGAGGCTTTCCAGATTCTTTACAACACAGTAACTTCAAATCAGCTTGTCACATCATCAAGATTCTCCATATTTTGAAGGGATTTCCAATTCCTACTTTCACTTATGTACGCTGCTTTCCCTTTTTCCTCCAGTGTCAAATGAATATGATAACACACTCACTCACACCCATGTACGCTCATGATAGACTCTTGAGGTTACAACTTGGCTAAATATTCCCCTTTTGTACCTGATCTTTGACTCAGCAAGACTCGGTCATCCTCATTCAGGTGGAGGAAATCTCACCAGACTCATTCAAAGCCTTTTCATAACGGTGATTCTTTTATTCACATAATATACACACATGTTGTATATTACACAAATATTACATACTTTACATCCAATGCTATCATACAAACTGTACATATAAAAATATAACATACACTGTATAAGCACGCAAAAATATTTGCGTGCTTTTATTTTCACGCTAGCTTCTGGTTGCGCAAAATGCGCAAAAATTTCCACTTTTACAGTATTCACAAGTCATGTTTTTTCATCCTGTTCTCATGGTTGGACATCCAGGCATTTACGTGGCATGGGGTCACAGAGAGCAGCGACTGGAGTGAAAACACACCCTGACATAGTTAATCAATTGGTGTAACTTTTGAAACAAACTTTTTTCTTTCTTTTTTTTCCTGACTGGCTTTAATTTCCATAAAACCATCAGACAGGGTCCATCTTAGCATTTCTAACAACCACAACAAAAAAAAAGACAAGTCACAGAAGGAAATGGTACATAGAAGATTCTGAATGCCAACAGGCCAATGGGCTGCTCCCAACTGAATGATTCTGTCACATGCTCTAAAATGGAATTGCTTGATTTGCCCAATGGTCATTGGTGCAAAAGTGGAGACTTTTGTACAACAATCAAACCTCTGTGACAATAAAAGCATGCAAACATATCTCCTTATAAATGATATGTAATAATAATATTTTATAACTTTGATTCTGTGGAATTAACAAAACACAAAGTTATATTACCCTATTGAGCATGAAAAATTATGTGAACATTTCCACTTACAGTATGCATAACCTCTTAAGTGAGCCAATGATTGGCTGCGATTTCTTTAACCAAACACTGGTAGCAAACACTGATGATTGAATGGCATAGATGGGTTAGGAAATGTGGACAGGCCTCCAAAGGCCCCTGTTTTGTGGTTTGAATCCATCTCGCATTAAAAAAAAATTAAAAAAAAAAAAATCTACATTGCACTTCTGTTGCAATCACTTCAGGGAGTGGGCCTCTGACAAACTTCATCGCCGATCCCGATTTTTGCAAGTCAGGATTTTCAACTTCATCACTGATCCAGCATTACACAGCATCTTGCTGACATAATTCATGGGTTGGTTGAAATGTCCAAGGAATTCAACCTCTGTATGAAATATCTTTTCCTCCCCTCATTCATTTAAACAGCATCTTTTATAAGCTTCATTTTACATCCACACACTGATTATAACGATACCCATAATCGTGATCATAGCTGTAATAGTTATCACAATCATCACCATGTAAGTTTGGCTTATACTCTGTCGATCAT
Source organism: Diadema setosum (assembly GCF_964275005.1). Lineage (NCBI taxonomy): Eukaryota > Metazoa > Echinodermata > Echinoidea > Diadematoida > Diadematidae > Diadema > Diadema setosum. The sequence continues at coordinate 8,631,128 of NC_092691.1, read as the reverse complement.
CCTCGTCAGAAAACTTGGGAATTCCTACAGTGCAGCATTCAGACCCACTTAAAAGTTTCATTACCAAAACAACACCACAGTTTTATGTGCCTGGCACTATATTATTTCTCATTACAGAAAAATGTCCACCGAGTGTAATCATGTAAAATGGACATGAGAAATTTCACAAACACTGAAAAAGAGAGGAATGTCAGTGCACATAAGTGTCTGAAAATACAAGGCCTGGAATTTGTGTCTATCTCATCCTTTTTGCTGCTTTCTGCTTCAGAGCACCCCAACGCTGCTGCATTCTTGTCTGTCTACTCTGCTGCTCTGTCAGCCTGGGCATTTAAAAACAGACATGAAGTACATGATAACTTACAATATCTGCCTTAACACTTTATTTCGAAAGCTTTAGATTCCCCCACATTGGATTGTCCTATGATTTATAATAATAAGGTCTTATTTACCCAGGGTAGCCTCTTCAGTGTTGCCACTGTTCTACCAGAGGGCCCTGCTATTATTATTACCCTAGCATTGCCAGGTACCCATTTATACACCTGGGTCGAGAGGGACATAGTGGGTAAAAACATCTTGTCCAAGGACGTAAGCACTGGGCGATTTCTGTCTGCTTAACAGTGAAATGTGAACCCTGAGAGCATTGACCCATGAGGAGCTTAGTGTCCTCTAAAGTTTTTGTATTCTTCACAATATTCCATACCTGTATAAATAATTACAATACTTGTCCTGTCATGTGTACATGCAATTATAGGATTAGTATGAGGTACTGTATAGTTATTTGTAGACATTACACTGACATATACATATTATATGTATATGTCAGTGTAATGTCTACAAATAACTATACCTCATACTATAGCAGATAAGTATGTGTATATGTGTATACATATGTATAGGACTCGACAAACCAGCAAATACAAAGAATACTGACTCAAACTGATTGGCATTTTCATTTATTTTCAGTTTTTAGATTTTCAATTATTGCATAACTTTAGGGGAAAAAAATACACATATGACTTTGTATAATAGGCACATTTACTAAACTGTAGATGCAACCCTATTCAGCATTATTTAGCATGTGTCATATCTTTTAGCTCATTATCAAGGAGAAAACATGGCTTTCTATCCCCAGCTGCTGTGCCATCATATTCATCATAGGTCATTGTCCTGGCGCCTTACGTTGGCTGGAATTAGGAAGGGGATGGGGGTAAAAATAACAGCCTTACCTGTTGCTGAAGAGAGCATCAAACCTACTCTTGGCCAGAGTGGTGTGGAGGAGTGTGGGAGCCTGTGGTTCAGTGTCCTCCAGAGTTCTCCACAGGTTGGTCAGGGTGGGGAAGCTGTGCATGCCATAGGCGTACACGGTCGGTTCAGGGTCAAAGGTCGTAGCAGCCTCTGCCTCCTCTTCAGCGGCAACTGTGGACTCGTCTTGTTGCTTCTCAGCTGTTGAGGAAGAATAGGGAATAAATAAAAAAAAAAAAACACTTTGATCATCTTTTTTCACTGAAATATGAAGCACATACATCAGCCTCACTAGTGCACCAACACTTGAATACAAAGATACGTATGCACACACGAAAGTATTTGTATTACATGTTCAGTCAGCTTATGATCATTAGACCTGTTCTGCAATACATTCAGATTTTATATGCTCTGCTCAACCATAAAGCTGAGTTTGCCGTACCTAGCAAGTGAAATCCTGCCTATGGCACTTAATAGGAGGGAGCAGGTGACTGGAATGCTTTGTTACTAGGCTGTGGGAAACAAAACATCCATAAATTGTAGTAAATTCAATACAGAAACGATCTATTCTGACCCCTTATGTTTGATACAATGGGTTCTGTAATAACAGTCACAGTGGGACACGATATTCAGCAGTGGGTGTGCACACAGACTCCCCTCTTCCCCCACATTCCCAACCCATCTAACAGCTGCTTACCTCTGACGAAGAGCATCTGTCCCGCTGCAGCTAAGGTGATGGCCGGGCGGAGGTCACCGCACTTCAGAAAGAAGGGATTGGGGAGCTTGATGCGACACACAGTCTTACCAGTGTAGACATTGCAGAGGGACACCTCCCCGAGTTTGGTGACCAGTAGCACCTTGAGCAAAGAAGCAAATCCAATACAGGTGACTTGTGTAATTATGAAGTCTTTGGGACCAGCAGTTTTCTTTCATTAAATTGACATTTCGTTTTAGCGAGACATATAAAGTATACAAAGATATTTAGATAATAATTTGGGGACATGAATTTTTATTTCGTCCTATCAGCATTTCGTTATTCCAATGTTCGTTATAACAAGAGTGCACTGTAGTTTCAAATTAAGTGCTCACCAACTGGTGGCTGCAATCTAGGGTTCCATGTCAGAAAGAGCATTACTCTCGATCTCTGGATAAGCTGCAATAAATTAGGGGCAAGTTTCATAACACTGTCATTTTTTTTCCAAATCTTTGTAATCAAGGTCAGTCCACATGAAAAAAGCTTGTAAGGAGGCTTGCCCCACATGGCAAGAACTGATTCATGCAAACTGAACTCCAAATATTGTCTACTTCTTTAACATGATAAGAAATTATGATATGCAGTTTGCAGAAATGTCTGAACAAACACATTTGTGTATTTTTTCCCTTTTACATTTCAGTATCGGGAGATACATGGTATGTGTTCGGAGCAGAAGAATGATGCCAGTCCAGTTCCTTTGCAAATCAACAAAAATCTAAATTTAAAAAAAAAAAGTTAATAAGACATCAATAACATTACCATTGTAATTGTTTGTTTGCTTAGAAGTTCTATCAATGTGCACACCTGATCAATTTTACCTGCAGCAACAGGTTGAATCATCTTTTTTTTTTTTTTTTTTTTTTTTTTAATAGCCAAAAGAGAGAAAATAGATGAAGAATGAGTGAGGTGAGGTATACATTGTCCTAGGATGTGTCCTAGCAATACTCACTGTGTCTCTGATGGTGTTGATTACATCCATGTGACAAACGCCATCTCTCCTGTCCCGCCACATTCCGCGGTACACCTGTTTCACGACTGGCTTGTCACCATAGCAACAGCACACCGTTGCCAGGTCGCCACTGGCATCGCCAGCGAGGATGGCAATCTCGGGTTTGGCCCCGAGAGCAGACAACTTGTCAGCCGGAGTAGAGAGGGGTTTAGCGGGAGGGGGAGGGAGGACGTGCAGGTGAGTGATGGGACGCGAGGAGACTTTCTGGGCCATGACAGGGATACCTGCATTCACGAGAAAACCATATCCACTCATCTAAGTTCATCAGTGTTACGTAAATAACTTTACTGGGTGTTGTTTTTTTTTTTTTAACTTCAATATTCTACTTTATGTGTCTCTTCTTTTTTTTCTTTCTTATCTGTTGTCAGTACGTCATTTTAATGTTGCATGCAGAGTTTGCAATGCTTTATCATATGCCAGCTGCTTGTACATACAGAACCCCAAAGAAGTACTATTGCACTGTATTATACAGCTGAATTCAGGCAAACACAAGGATTCATCTATTCAATTCATAAATGAATCTATTTATTCAGTTATTTATTTTCCCATCTATGTATTCAGTCATCTACTTATTTATTAATCTATTTAGGATTTCATATAATCTAGAAATAGAAACCCAAACTCTATGACAGTATGGTAAACTGTGGAGAATTATTCACATGTCAAATTCCAATTTCTTGTTCTGTTTTGTTATGTGTTTGCCTTTTTTAGTGTGCAAGAACAGTGGACAGGTGCCCATAGGTTACATATTATATTACAAGAAAATCATCCCCATAATTCGTTAAACTGCATGGAGGCTAAGATTCTGAGGTCAGGATGAATAAGAGCAAAGACCTATTGAATTATGATTGATCAGTAAAAATGGAATGCTGATTGAGTAATGCAGTTGCAGCTTCTTAACCCTAATCAGGCTGGGGGGGGGGGGGGCGGAATCCGCCCCCCCCCCCTCGACGTTTCGCGCAATATCTTCGCAACGCGATAAGCTCCCGCCGCGATGTTTCATGACTTTTTTCTTTCAAGTATCGCGCAACTTTTGAGACCCAAATTGTTGCGCCCGCGCGTACCGTTTTGACGCGACGCCCATTCGAAAAAAATTTGTCAACCCCAAAATTGCTCCAAAACGTGATTTTGTGTACAAATCCAATGCAAATTGTGTTTTTTCAATTAATTCACATAAAAATTCATATCTTCACTTAGAATGGCTGAAATTAATTTATTTTAGCATAATAATGCTTTGAAAAATGTCTGTGACAAATTTTGGCCAAAAAACAAACAAAAACAAAAGGTCAAAAAACAAAGAAATACATAAGAAATTCAAAAAACAATAAAATACATAAGAAATTAATTTCGATACAGATTTTTTTTTATCCTGTGTCTCAGAAGAATGATACAAGAAACATTTTTAAAAAGAAATTAGCTTAATTGGAGCATAAATAAGTGATTTAGAGCCCAAAACTGATTTTATATGCATAAATTACAATAATTAATTAATGTAAAATTTAAGAAAAATTTTTCGGAGAAAGCAACCATACGTTTTGATAGAATACGTCGCACGCGTCGCGTGTGCCGATTTTCGGCGCGATCGCGCGTTCCATAGGCGAGATCTGAAGGGGGGGCGGAATCCGCCCCCCCCCCCCCCCCCCCCCCCCCAGATATAGCATAGCCAAAAAAGCCCAGCCTGATTAGGGTTAAGAAGAGAATGTGTGTATGAGGCGCTTGTACGGAATATCTTAGTTTCATGGCACTCATTCACAGTCTTAGTTTTGAGAATTGAGAACAAAACAATGATTAAAAGGAAGTTGTTTACCTTTCTGAATATGGAACTAAGATAGATTGCTCATACACATTTTGTTCTCACAAGAAAAAGCACCCTTTTGCAACTCACTAAGGTGTTTGTCCCACAGGTGAACACATCCATCTTCCAGCCCTACGGCAACAAGGGATGTGCAGGGGCTTGTTGCCATGGCGCCCACTCTGTCAGCGTTGGGCCACACCTGGTCTGGTTTGTGCTCCAGATCTGGATGGAACATGGAACAGATTACTTCAGTGCAAGCGTCATTTCTTCTCCTTGAATTGTGCTAAAAGGGCAATTTTGGTAATGATAAGTGTAACGAAATGGGGGTTGTGTGAGGCTATGACATCATCACTTACGAGTATCTAAATTTACAGCAGTTAAAGCTGTCTGAGCAACCACCTGTCTATAATGGCCACTTTTTACGTCTCCCTTGGGTGCTTGCTATAGAGAGTCAAATCTGTCTATACTATGGCCATCCAAGGGAGAAAAAAAAAAAGGTGGCTGCTATTGACAGGTGGCCGCTATAGACAGGGTCTTTAACATGGCTTTTTCTCTTGGACGGGATTTTTTGAGTGGCCGTATATGGCAGGTAGCTGCTAAAGACAGGTGGCCAGTAAGACAGGTTGGACTGTACTGTGACTGTGACACTACTGCTCTTGACAAAGTTGTAAAAGTTTTATGTCACCAAATTCTTGTATCAACATCCGATTTTACAAAACTTGTACTAATTTTGTTCAAATGCACTCTATCTACTGAAGTCCATTTGAACACGGAGAAGCTTTTTGCTAATAAAAATTCACTCACCCATGAAGAAACACAAACACCACTATATATAATCATACACACACATACACACACACACACACACACACACACACACACACACACACACACAGACACACACACATACTTGTGAGATGCTTCAGCTGGGGGTATGACAAGTTTACTCTGAACAAACAGGCATGTGCGTTGCCCGGAGTGAAACACTACAAAATCCCCGAGTGAAGCTGTTCAGAACACACACACGTGCACACATATGTACCTTTGGCATTCTTGAGGAGGTTGAAGAGGGAGACGTTGGTGGAGTTTGACCAGCTGGAGACAAAGATGTGGGCCTGGTCCTCCTGGATGGGAGCCGTGCTGGATGAGGCAAGCATCATCCCTGGCTTCACAAAGAGGCACACGGCACGGCAGGGTCTGTCAAGAGAGTTGCATGTAAAACAGCATCGTCAACTCAACCAGCTCACAGTATCACATCCAAAAGTCAGCAAACGGTATCAACCAGACACGCTGTGCCATACGCTTGAAAAAATGAATCATACACTGACTAGTTTCACGGACAAAATTAATTTTGTATAAAAGATAATCGACATCAATTTTTCGTGCAGCCTAAATAAGTCACAAGTGATCTTCTTCTTCTTCTTCTTCTCCTTCTTCTTCTTCTGTGAATGGGCCCCCCATGTGAATGGGTGATACCCCTTGCTGACCACTGACCAATTACCCAGGGTGAATCACTATGAGTCGATATCTTTTGTTCAGTTTTTCATAACGGGAATGTAGAAAAGACCATTTTACCATGCCAACATCCTCCATTCCTCATCAAGTAAAGCAGGATCTTTTGTGTGCATAAATTATGACTCTGACACCCAAGGCATTTATAGTCTATGTCTAATACTAGACACAGAGTGTGTGCTTCTTATTGTACCATATCATAAAGTGAGTCACACAGTGTATCTCAAAGTATCTAACTGTGCACAGCTGTAATTGCCAAGATATGATGAAAACTGATGTGCAGATACTGTAGGATAACAAAACATGCTACGGAAGTTGCCGAATTCCACAGATACACAATATTTCAAGAACAAAAACCAACTCACTTCTTTTCCATCTTGTTGTATTTAGGATCAGAGTATGGACCAAGAATTTGATCTGCTACCAGTCTTCTTGTGTTAAGGTGTTCATTCTGTATGAGGTGTCTGTTGCCCTGTCCAATGGTAGAACACCAGTCTTCTGAGTCCGGAGTAGAGGGTCCAGGATGGGGTACTTTACTGGAAGCTGTTTCAGGATCAAAATTTACCACATTGAAAAACAAAAATAATAAAACAAAATTCAAAACTAGAAATGTCGCTATGGCGACTGGTATGCCTCCGCCATAATGCATGATTCTCCTAATAGGTCCATAGTACATGTGGACAATGTGTGACTACATTTTCACAAAATTGGCAAAATATTAAAATGACATGTTTGTCACAAATGTGTTGAATGTTCACCTTCCTTGACCTAGGTTTAACTGGATGAATAGGAGAGCATGTATTTGGGGATTTAAAGGACTTTGACTTGATTTTGACCCTTTCGTAAGCTTATGCATTGAGCAATTTTCAAGGTATGGAGAAAAAGTGTAATTTCTGTATTGAATAGTAAACTGTTACCATTTTCATCTAGCCTTTGACCATATAATTCATAAGAGAATCACTGTCAGGCAGAACATGCATAAATATGTACTAAGTTTCAAGATAACTTGAGCCACTTCCAAGATATGGAAGAAGAAGTAAGTTCAGCACTTTCACTTGATCTTTGACCTTTTGACCTTTGACCTTTTTGGCAAAAAAACAAAACAAAACAAAACTTCCCAGGGAATCTCTATTGGGTTATACATGCATACACCAAGTTAACAAAAAATAATCCTGCCGGCATTGCATGAATATGAGGGAAATAGTACAATTTTAAAGTGTTGCCCTTGACCTTTGACCCCTGACCTTTGACCCCATGAACCCCAAATTCCCTAGATAATCACTGCCAGTCAGTACATGCATATATACTATTTTCCATGAAGATACCTTGAACAATTTCCAACATACGGAGAAAAAAGTGAAATTTTAACATTCTTACTTGACCTTTTGACCTTTGACCTCATGACCCCAATCTTTCACCAAAGAATCTACTGTACGAGCTGAAATTTTCGCGTACAGATATTTTCGCGAATTGCTACTTGGAGGACATTTTCGCGTGTTGTTAATTTCGCGGTTGCGAGGGTCTAACTGAACTTAGCTATTAGCGTGTTATTTTCGCGCGTTGTTATTTTCGCGGTTCAAAGGCGATTCGCGAAATTCGCGAAAATAAAACCACCGCGAAAATTTCAGCTTGTACAGTAAATTGGGTAATGCATGTATAGACTAAGTTTCAAGAAAATATCTTCTGGCATTGCATAGATATGGTGGAAATAATGAAATTTTACATATTTAACCTTGGACCTTTTGACCTTTGACCTCGAGCATGTGCACCCAAAAGTTGATAGGCACAACTTCACCCCCTAATACACATACATGCCATTATAGAGTAATTTACACTTGATCACAAGCATTAAACATGTTTACGTCTAATCTATTTCACTTGGAGCAAGAGGTTCTGTTAGCCAAATGGGAGAGGAAAAAGAGACAAAGAATGGATGCAGGATAATCCGCATTTTTCCAGGCAACACTCACTGTGTCTTTGATGGTGTTGATGACATCCATGTGACAAACACCATCTCTCCTGTCCCGCCACATTCCACGGTACACCTGCTTCACGACTGGCTTGTCGCCATAGCAACAGCACACTGTTGCCAGGTCACCACTGGCATTCTTACTTGACCTTTTGACCTTTGACCTCATGACCTCAAACTTTCACCAGAGAATTTTAATTGGGTAATACATGTATACACTAAGTTTCAAGAAAATATCTTCTGGCATTGCATAGATATGGTGGAAATAGGGAAATTTCAAGCATTTGACCTTGACCTTTTGACCTTGAGCATGTGCACCCAAAAGTTGATAGGCACAACTTCACCCCCTAATACACATAAATGCCAATACACATAAATGCCATTAGGATACCTCAAAAGGTTTTTTTAGTAACGCTGTCCACAAAATTCATTACGGACGGACGGAAGGATGGACGGACGGAAGGACGGACGGACGGACGGATGGACGGATGGATGGACAGAAGGACGGACAACCCGAAAACATAATGCCTCCAGCACCACTTTGTGGCAGAGGCATAAAAATGCCACCAAGCTGTCTGTGCAGCTATATACACGTGTATTTCAATTTATCGGTCACTTTTCATAGGTTCACATGTCCATGATTTGAGATCTGTTCTATATAGTATATGGGGATTTGTTCAGTTTTTTGTTTCTTTCTTTCTTTGTTTGTTTGTTTGTTTGTTTTTTGTTGTTGTTGTTGGGGTTGTTTTTTTTTTTTGGGGGGGGGGGGAGGGGTTGAAAAACATTTGTGAGAATTTTGGCAACATAATTCATCACAACACTCTTCACATATGAATACATATTCCATACCTAATTCTGGTGTAGAAATTCCTTTTTGCTAGACTTTTCCACATTTGACAGACATCATCCAAAATGACTGTTTGTATCAGTACATCATTATGTTGAATAATATGGCATATTTCACACCATATATACTGGAATAGGTTCCATGGCATTGATTCATCTTGTCTGAATGCAGAAGGCAATTCCAACTGGACTTGTGACAAGAAAGTAAAATCTTCTAGGTCAATTTTCATGGCCAAAACTATACTCCTTAGAATCATCTACTAGAAAGTTGCCATTTCAAGAGCAACATTAACAGCAATTTCTCAAGATGTCTGCTTTTCTTCTTCTTCTTGTTTCTCCTTCACACAACTATCTTTAAAGTTTTCTAGTTGCTGCTGTTTTTCCTTTTTTTTTCATTTTCTTTTCATTCTTTCTTTTATCTTTTAAATGTGCAAGTGCTTTAAAGCATGTCCAACATCAAAATCACTTCTCACCAACAAGCTGGTCTGGTAGTGGTCTGGTCCTGAGGACAGGAGTGGGCTTGGAGAGACTGGCGGAATTCCATTCAGGAACTGCAGCTGACCCAGCCTGGGGGCCGACAGTCACTGCGGCATTAGGGGTCATTGTCCGAGGGGTGTCCTGGGAACTCACCGACTACATGAAGCAGTCACACATTGAAAACATATACAAAACACTCCTAATGATCAGGAATATTTTAAACGGTCATGAATCATACTTTCCAAACCATAGGCTACTATTTATATTAGCTAATGTGGAGATTCAATCTGCTAATTACATAAACCAGTGCTAAACATGTAATGAATAACTTCTGCTGAATGCTTACAAACACTTCGTTTCAACTGAATAGAATGCGACACCAACTTTCTCAGAATTTCACCTTCGCAGAGGATGCAAGTACATGTACATTTAGATTATCAATTTGTATTTATACTGGTCTATCAAAATCACTGGTAAATTTGTCACTTTCTACATTCAAACAGGTTCAGATATCGCAGTAAAATTTGTTTGTGAAAAAACAAACAGAGCATCAACCAACCTTTATATCTGACTTGCTAGATGGTGTGGCAAGAATCACTCAGCTTGATAGAATTCACCACAGTGAGTGAAGCCAGCCAGCCATATATAAAGGCTGGTTGAAGCTCTGTATGTGTGTGTGTGTGTGTGTGTGTGTGTGTGTGTGTATGTGTGTGTGTCATCTTTCTTCCAACCGATGAAAGTTTTCTACATCAGATTCACAGATTGCATGCAATAGAGAAATGTGTGTATGGAATAAAGAACAGGTGCACAATTACAACTTGAGAATAACCCAATTCACACCAATAAATGCAACCAGGGGCCCATTTCATAAAACTTGTTATCAGTGACAACTGCCACATTTCTATGACAAATTTGCTCTTAGCCAATCAGATGCAAGGATTTCAGTAGCTTGTCACATCTATGACAACTTGCCACTGATGACAAGTCTTATGAAACAGGCCCCAGATAAGCAAGCATGATTACATTTAGCATCATTTGCAACATGCAGAAACATGTGAAAGCACCACCCATGCGGAATGAAGTGAGAAGAGGGGCATGCCTTACCTTGGTTTTGGGACCACCTATCATGGACAGGCCTTCCATGGGGTGGCTATATTCAATGGATTCCTCCACGGGCTTTTCTCCACCTCCCTCCTGGTATCCATAGCAACACAAAGAGGTGCAAAATAGCATAGCAGGTGCACAGAGCATGCAGCAGAAAACAGCGTAATAGGAATACATTTCACCCAAATCTCAGATAAAAGATAAAAGACTAGAAGTCTGACTCTGCAAAGACTCCCCAAATGGAGCTGAATCCCAAATTGTGCTAGGATGGTGCTTTGAATTACCCTACACTTGCAATAATTATTGAGCAAGGAGCGTTCTAAAGCTATGCGCCACAGCTCACAGTGTATCGTACACGTGTACTATGAAGGGAGATGAATATAAAAAGTGCCAAGATGTAAAGCAAAGAATTCACATAATCACCCGATCATGCACAGTGCAGTGATGTAGTGGTACGTGCACTACTGACATCATTGATTTCCTATCTCTCATCTATCTTCGTTTATGCATCTGAGCAAGGGCTATACAGCAAGAGTGGATTAAGCGTTACATATAGTGTACATGCTGATACCTGTCAAAGCTACTGTACAGTGTATGCCATATACTTCATGAGTACAGTACTTCATTAACTGGGAATAGGAAGACAATTACACAAGAAGTTGCATACAAGATTGCTGAGAACCACAGTCACCAAATGAGAAGCATACTTAATGCATTTAAGGAGAAAAACTAATAGTAAAGCAGATAAGCCGAAGAATTGTGCAAAATTTGACTAAAGCATGAAACTTTCACCATTGTTAGTACATGCTATAAGATTAATTTTAAGATCGGGAGGTAAGTCTGAATTGACCTCTAATGACCTCTAGAGGTCAATGACCTCAAAATCTAAGAAAATTGATATTTTGCGTCATTGGTTAATGATAAACACAGTAATGATGTACTAAAACTTAATATTTGTCACAGTGAAATTGTCTTTATGTTCCACAGAGCCCTGACAGGTTTCTACCTTTGACCGCTGATGACCTCCAGAGGTCAATGACCTCAAAATGTCCGAAAATTGATATTTTGCATCATTGGTTAATGATAAAACACAGTAATGATGTACTAAAACTTAATTTTTGTCACTTTGAAATTGTCTTTATATTCCACAGAGCCCTGACAGGTTTCTATCTTTGACCTCTGATGACCTTCAGAGGTCAATGACCTCAAAATGTCAGAAAATTGATATCTTAATGCGTCACTCATAACTGAAACACGATAATTATGTACTAAAAACTAATTTTTGTAAGAGGAATTGCCTCAATGTTCCACTGAGCCTTTCGAGTCAGATTTCTACCTTTGACCTCTGATGACCTCAGATGACCTATGATGAGGCCAATGACCTCAAAATGTCAGAACATTGATATTTGGTGCAATTGGTTGATGACAAACATGATTTAGATGTTATATTCATTTGTATTACAATTGAATTGTTTTCCTATTCCACAGAGCAAGAGAAATTACCCACGTGTCTCTACCTTTGACCTCTGAGGAAGGTGACAGGTCAATGACCTCAAAATATCAGAATATTGATATTCTATGTATAGTCAATGGTCAACTTTGTAATACCCGATGTACAATCATTTATGCTATAATAGAAGAATCTTGTCATTCCTGGAACATTGGTCATTAGCCTGTGCATTATATCCAACTTTGACCTCTCAGGACAATGAGAGGTCACTGAGGTCACATGTGTAGGCTTACCTGTATTGATGTTTGGCTTCATTGGTGTAATCGTAAATGCTTAATCATGTACAAATCACGCATTGATGTTTTGATCAAAGTATGTATGCATATTCCACAGAGCATTGGTTTATAGTAACAGGTCTCTGAAATGTGAGAGGTCAATTACTTCAGAAATAAAGCTTAAGTTTCTTGAGTGATGGCAGTGACCTCAAATACAACTGTTATGTTTGGGTTAGTTATGTAGACTAGCAAATATGGCCATTATCTCGACACTCGGAGAAAACAAGGCCCACGAGACTGATATACAGAGTGTTTAATCTATTCAGTGTAAGTCTCATAGATCTTTTCCCCAATTTGTCGGACTCATTTTGGGACTGGTTTGCCTAAGTGTCAAGCTCATGGGCAATATTTGCATAGTTTCCAGCTGGTGGGCCTGTATTGGCCAGTGTAAAGCTGGTGGGTTGTTACAGTATGACTGCGATGAATGACTCATGGTCCTGGAGTATACAGTCCACAGCTGCGACATCATGGACCATCTTGAAAACTTCGACATACTGTAAGGCCCAACATGCATTCCACATGAAGCAATCCTGTGTATTGCAACTAGCTATTGCCATCCGAGACCTACCCAGGGAATAGATAAGCATTCATGGCAAACCATGGAGAAAGCGGATTGTGCAAAATATTTTGGAGTTCCAATAGGAGGCTCAGCTGGAATCAAATCGCCACAGCAGCTTAAAAAGGTTATACTTCAACCAAAGACTCTCTCCAGATGAAGATACGAGTATCATAAAGTTCAGGTGTTTTGCTACTCCATGCCGCTCAGGACTGTCCTGGAATATGCATGCATCATCTGGGATCCATTCACCCAGGTGAAACATCATGAAGTTTGGAATGATCCAGAGAAGATATGCACTCTTTAGCTGCGATGACCATCATATGCAAAACAAGCAGTGTTACAGCCACACTTGAAAAACAAAACAAAGCAAAACAAAACAAAACTACAATGGCAATCCCTGTAAGAAAGTACAGCTCAGGCAAATTCAGCGATGATGTTCTGCATCAAGAACCCCACCATATCCACTCCGCAGGAAGTTGTGGCTCTATTGCTGCATTCTTCAAAAAGGGCAAATGACCAAAAATGTAAGGCATCATTTGCAAGAACACAAAGTAGGCCTACTCCCAAAAAAGGTGGCGGCTACTCTCGGCCACTGTCTCTTGTATCTCTTTGAAACACTTCAGGAGAGAGATACTCAATATTCAGCTCTGTTATTAAAAATACATATGTCTCTCTTTTTGTTTTTGCATTTGTTGTTTTTTGCTTCATATAGCTCTTTGGATACCTTCTTTAACCAATTAAGAAAAGGCTCCATGGCAGAATATTACAAGATTACACAGTATAATGAAGAAGAAGAAGAAGAAGAAGAAGAAGAAGAAAAAGAAGAAGAAGAAGAAGGAGAATAGGAAACGAGATCTGCTGTCAATGATGCAGAGCCAATACCAATCAGTTCCATGGCAGATCTTAGTCGGCACTGCAAAGGTTTGGATGTCTCTCTCTGTTGACAAAGGATATTCTAAAGCTCCAAGTAAGTCCACGGGGTGGTTTACATTGTCTGGGCATAGAGGGTTGTGTTGGGTATATGAGGATATGATGCTTTGTTATAACAATTAGGTCTGAGATATCTATTTTTTATGTTTGTTTTGACCATCCCGCATGGATCTCCAACGAAAAGGAATGATAATACTGATTGTGTTAGACCCAGCCGCCACCGTGTTTTTTCAATAGATTTTGATATTACAGTGTAGTTGAGAAAAAAGTAACCGCTCATTGTCCTAGATGGAAGTCAAAATTGAACTGTGTGTGGAATACTCTGCATACAATTTTAGACACACACACACACACACACACACACACACACAAAATGCATTTTTTAAAAATATAATTATTATTTCATAAGCAGCAGGCCATTACAAACCAATGAGACCAGACATCAATATTCTTAAATTTTGATGCATATCTTTCAATATCCTCCAGAGGTCAGAGGATCATCGCTAATGTTCATGTGAAATGAGTACACGCCTTTTGAATTGCTCACTTTTATTGCTATAGAAATACACAATATGTGCATCATGTCAATCATTAAATATTGTATCAGTTTCATTTTCAGTCTTGGATCATTTTTTCTATGTACAAATAAAATCGTGGCAAAGTAAACAACTTTCACATCAAAATATAAACGAGAATACTAAAAAAGAAATAGATGTAATAACGTGCAAGGCAAATACCAGGCCTACATCATCTTAAGGTATACAGGTGAAGGAAATCACCTTATTGATAAACAATTTACTTGACTGGGATAGCGACCACTGAACAATATTGTTTCTTAAAACTCTCTCTTCTTTTCAACAAGTGGAATAAAACACATGCACATACCGGGGCATTAGTTTGGAGGAGGGGTGGGGTGGTGGCAGGGATAGTTGACCCCCACCCCATTAAATTCTGAGATGTGGACTATGTTTTGTTGTTGTTTTTTGTTCTTTGCTTTTTAGACAGAAAACTGCCCAAGTTTTTCACTTTAAGTGTCCATCGGATTGTTAAAATTTAATTCTGAAATGCAAAATCTCCCTTCTGTGAGAGGGGATATCTCCTTTCGATAGACTCCTTCCCCCTGCTTGGTTCCTTCCACAGATATAACATACTTTGGGGAATGATAATTTCCCTTATTCTATGAAAAATGTTTTTAAGAGATATTTTTATTTGAATTCCAAAGATGAAAAGGCTTTCCTATATATGCACGATTGTTCATTTTGGAGGGCAAGAGGCATTTGCCCCGCCTCCCGAGAAAATATGGGAGGGGGAATGGTGGGGACATAAAATTTTGCCTCCAAGTATTTCCTGAGATTGAGATTTTTTTTCTTCACTTTTTTGACAGAAAATGAATTGTCACTGAACATTTTAGCTATAGTATGCACCAGATTAAAAGGCAGAATCTCCTTTGCATACCCCCTCCCCCACACTATCTTTCGTTATGTCCCCTTCCATATACGCTCAGTGCTTTTGTCCCATTTTTGTTCTATATCATCACAAAGTATGTACTAGATCGATCTTTAATTTCAGTTCCGACATATTAAAGAAAATCCCTCTTTTTGGAGGGGGTAGTGTATCTTTCAATTAACAATCCCTCCTCGGTTTCTACCATTAGATTTGGTACACTCCTTTTACTGATAATTTCCCAAATATTCCATCATAAATGTGTATACTAGATTTTTTTTTTTACATTTCTATTTTTACTGCAAAGGCTCCCTCGCATGGGAAGGATTGGGGGACAGCCCCTTTCATACTCTCCTCTCGCTGTATCAACCTCTCCTCCATGCATTGATTATGGCTACACATTTGGGTATGGACTTTTTTTTCTTCAAAATGGTAGTTCAACCAAGAGTGGCAAAAGATCATTGAATTGCAAACAAAAGAATGCAGAAGCTCCATAATGTGGGAGGGGGATACCTCCACCCACATCCTTCTGTGGATTGGTCTTCCTCCATAGATGGCTGACTTACTACACCTTTTTGATACAAATTTCGAGGTATTCCTTCAAAAGTGCCTGTGTGCCAGGTCGTTGAATCTCATTTCTCAAAATACAAGAGCTCTGTCGAATGGGAGTGGAATACCCTACCCTCGCCAACGCTGCGCTTGGTGGGCTCCCATCCATATAGACTTGGTACACCATAATTTTCCAAATATTCCCCAAAACGTATGCATCAGATTCTTAAAAAAACAAAAACAAAAACAAAAACTTCGTCTTTGGGAGGAGGGTAGGTGAGATGCGCCCACACCCCATCAACTTCCGTATAAGTGATGACGCACACATTAAACAAGAGCTACACTGAATCACTGATTTCAGGTCTAAACCTGCAAAAATCCAATCCCCCACCCACATCCTCCCCCTCCCCCTCCCCCTCCGCTTCATTCCTTTGCACCATGAACTTATGCTTTTACATATTTTCCAAGTCCCCCCCCCCCCCCCACGTGAAAACAGATCGACACCCCTTGCTCTGTGCACATACCCGACTTAGATAATTACCTGAAAAGTTCTGCGGAATGAGTAACCACTTTTTTGGTAACAGAAATGCATGGTTTGTAAGCCCTACATTATAAACAATTATTAACTATTACCTATCGCAATATCAATATTAACATCCTCACATTTCATTCGAGGTATTTGACCTTGTGTGATTTTCATAGGTGAACGGTAATGGCTCGTTAATAAACAGGGCCTACGAGTGCTCTCTAAAACATCATCATGTTTACCATTGATGATGCCAAACTATTCTGATACTTTGAGGTCATTGACCTCTCGAGATCATCAGAGGTCAAAGGCAGAAACTCGTCTGTGTGCCTTGGAATATGAAGACGATGTCATTGTACACAGATATGCTTGTTTTGTACATCCTTACCATGTTTGACCTTTCACCAATGATGTCATACTTCAATATTCTGATATTCTGAGGTCATTGACCTCTCAAGGTCATCAGAGGTGAAAGGTAGAAACCTGTCTGCTCTTTAGAATGACATGAAGACAATTTCATTGTAAGACAGATATGCTTGTTTTGTACATCTTAACAATGGTTACCATTAACCAATGACATCACAGATCAATATAATATTTTGAGGTCATTGACCTCCAAAGGTCATCAGAGGTCAAAGGTTAAAACCTGTCAATGCTCTGTGGAATCAGAAAATGGTTTCCCTGAAGTATAGATGCATGTTTAGTGAATCATAACCACATATATCATTCACAAATGTCTAAAAACATCGATATTTTGATATTTAAAGTTCATTGACCTCTGGAGGTCATCAGAGGTCAAAGGTAAAAACCTGTCAGTGCCCTGTTGAATCTGGAAATGATTTCTCTGTGGTATAAATGCATGTTTAGTGCAACATAACCACATATATCATTTGCAAATGTCTAAAAACATCGATTTTCTGATATCTAAAGTACATTGACCTCTGGAGGTCATCAGAGGTCAAATCAGACTTACCTCCCGATCTTAAAATAAATCTTATGGTATGTACTAACACTAGTGAAAGTTTCATGCTTTAGTCAAATTTTGCACAATTCACGTGATTTTGAGGGCTTATCTGCTCTACTATAATGAGTTCACTCACCATGATGATGATATAAAGCATATTTGCATTGCCAGAGGCCAATACATTCAGAACTTGTTAATTTTGCAAATATCAGTCTACTTGCTGAAATAAAAGCGCCACACAATAAAACCATACTACAGTGCATCACTGCGGTGTAATTAAGACAGCGTCTGACCATTTCACTGGAAAATGACACCATGGACAGGCATATTTATGTCAGGTCATAAATCAAGACCCTCTAGGAAATACTACTGAGCAGGCCTGTTTCACCCTTCACTTCCCTACAGGATCCCTGGCTGCTATATCTATCCCTCCATTACCTGCAGGTTTGAGAGATCCTCAGTGCTCTTCTGTTGAGTCCCATCCTGCTGCTGTTGCTGCTGCTGCTGCTGCTTAGCAAGGGCAGCCTCCACATCCCTAATCCAGTTGTCTCTAGGGAGCTTGAAAACATCGATCCATGTCTCATGGTCTCCATCCTTGTCAGACTCTGTTTAAAAGAGAACAATCAGGGAGGTCTCATGATAATGTGCTCTGCACAATCTACTCTTGAATGACTTGAGTTTGTAAACATGTTTATGAAAGAGATTAAGAAATGAAAAGAAAATGGTAGGCCACACACTTATGGCTAGAGACCACCTTGTCACTACTCTCGCCACTAATTACAGCTCAGTTTTGTACTAGTATCTTGTTTCTTCATATGTGATGCATCATCTCAAAAGCCATGTAATGTCACCATTTTTTTTATTTTGTTTTTTGTTTTGTTTTGGGAGATCTGAATTCGCTACATGAAAAACTTAAATTTGATATAGAATTTGCCCTACTTAATTACACAGAAAATATCATTAGACAGAATAAAGAATTAGAAAACTGTAAAGGTTATATCAGTACCACTATCACTACCTGGCATACCATATCTATTTGCCTTTGATTTGTTTATTTCAGTCAGCCATAAAGGTCCCTTGCGTCTATTTTCAGGAAGAGGCGAGTTCACTTCCCAACAGCTTCTATCTGAATTGGTTGTCATTTAAACTCTCCCTTGAATGCCTTTCTCCTCTACCAGTGTTCTGATTAGCAAACTCACTTTCCATGGTCAGGGCGATGTAGTCACCATCTTTGGCTAGATGCATCCTGACAACCTCGGCTCCAGACGGCATCTCTGTGTCAAATGTCTTCAGGATCAACAGTGCAGACGATGAGAAACAAAACAGTCTACACACACCTGTGACAAAGATAAGAATCTATCAATGTCTCAACAAAATTATAACATACACCACAGTAAAACAAATCTCTGTGGGAAGAAAAAAAAAATGCTTGTTTTGGTTTATTCTAATCATATCTCTGCAGCAAGCGAGGCATAGAATACAAGTAGTAGTAGTACGCCATGTCCATTCTTACCTTTTGTGTCAAGTGATGCTAGTAGACACATTTGGACGCCAATCTGAGTACTGTCCAGGGAAGAAATAGCAGCGCCATCTTCTTCCCACAATGCAACAGGATTGTGAAGTGTGGCATGTAGCACCGATATGCCATTGGTCTGCCCAAGAAATACGGCAGACCCATCTGGGCTCCCTGCCAAGCACAGTGTATCCTCTTTTTCCTGCAGTGAATAGAAGGGTAATACATTAGTTTTTATGTAAGCAACTAAGATTTGATAGGGTCTATTTCTGCCCACGTCAGACTTTCACTTGATGGAAGATGAAATATGTATTAAAGTTCTTGTTTATTATTACCTTTCTTCTTCATACCAACATATCAATATGAAGTGAGGGAAAGCTTTTTGCAAGAATTTTCACTTTCTTTGTGGAAACTAGAGATGTGCTCCTTGCACTTCTGAACTAGTAACAGGCTGTTGCTAAAATAGAGCTATTCTCTTCATTATAGTAAAAATTCAGGATTCCTTTATAATGGGTATACAGACTGATCAAGGATAATTTTGATTATATAATCAATATTAGTATAATATTATTACATGTATATAATCAATTATCCAATTATTATATAATCAATTATTATTATATAATCAATATTAGTATAATAATAATTATAATCAATATTAGTATAATATTAGAAATATCTATGTAGAAACTAGACCACCCAAGAACTAGAATTAATCTACTTTCAGTCTCTGACTCCACTTCAAGGCTTCACTCAGTTTCATCCATGACTGGAACGAGTTCAGGGAACATGTACCTGGTGGTAGTGCTACCCCCTAGGCTACTAGATGAAGTAGAAATCAACTTTTAAGACCTGCCATTTTCCACTGATTTAAATGTACACCAGGTCACAGGGCATTGGGGGGGGGGGGGGGGGGTGGATCCAGGAATTCCATAAAGAGGGGGCACCTTAACAAAATTAAAGGGGGGGGGGCACATCCATTTTTACCTCCGCCAAGGGAGGAGATTTATGTTTTCATTACCGTTTGTTTGTTTGTCCGTGTGCAAAATAACTCAAAAAGTTGAATTTGGATTTGGATGAAACTTCCAGGAAAGGTTGAGAATGACACAAGGAACAGATTATTACATTTTGGTAATTGTCCAAAAATTTTTATGGATTTTATGAAGAATTTTCGATATTTTGGCAGGTAGGGTCGATGAACTTGGGGAGTTCAAGCTGCGCATTTTTTAGGTTTTCATACACACACTAAAGTGCATGCTCTAGTTTCTGCTAGGGCGAGGCGTATCGCACAGCTGAGGGTTGATGACATAGCAAAAGGCTTCAATATAAGGAAATCAGACAATTATCAGATTTCTATGCATACGTACAATGTGTGGGCGGAAATCACTGATCTCTAAGAAGATAATTGGTGGAAATTAGCTGCTTGGCGGAGGTCTGCACTCTCAGAGTGTTTCTCTATCTAGTTTCTTTTTATTTCAATTCTTTTAACAAAAAACAAGGAGGGGCGCAAGGTGTGTCCCCCTCTGGATCCACCAATGAGGCCATACAAAAATGTGATTGCCAGTAGATATAGAGTCTACAGTGTGCCAAGCCCAAAACATATCAACATCAATGTTTATTAAAGTTAGATTCTACTCGACTACTGTCTAGATAGTATAGTAAGGGTACTCTCGCGCAGGGACTTAATGGTCGCGCATAGCGAAACTGCATATAGCGAGCAATATTACGCGTAGGACTAAGCGCAAAATTTGCCGATACGCCCATGGAATAATTAACATACCTGACAACCGCTAAACATGAGAAGGAAGCAGGTAAGAAATTTTGATTTCGAACAAATTTTTCACTAAATTTCCAATTTTTTACCTTGTAATTTACCTACCTTAGCTTAAAATCTGTTTTAAGGATGTTGTAGCCTAGACGTGTCGTCTCGCTTGTCTCATTCGTAGCCGATAGAATTCGTAATTTGTTCGGTCAATCGTTTATAATACTAGTAGGCCTATTCTATGAAAGCCGAAGCACGTTACAGCCGCAGAGGGGCAGACACTTTCACGCATGAAACTACCTAGGGCAGCTGCGCGACCTTTACATAGGCCTACCCCGAAAAATTGAACGCATAAAATTAAGTCCGACATACAAACGGCAACAGCGCACTACTCCGTCATCGTATCATCAGAAGATTCTGGGAGGTGATTTTTCTGCATTTTCATGATATTTATTGAGAAATTCAGGTACGATTGTGGAATAATTTCTATTATAAGAGCATCACAAATTTTCGTGCGCGATATCTAGACCCCTCAACCATACTAAGATGTGTGTTGACCTCTATCCATAGTTACATATTTGTAACATTACTTAAATAAATACTAATAATAGACTATTAGGCTATATTTACATAGTCATCCCTTTTGAAAATATCAAATCATAGTCTAGATCTACACGATACAGTTCAAGCAGAAGATCTCTTACACGAGCTATCGAAGAAAATTCGTATTCTGGCACTGGTTCACGAGATCGGAGCTCTTCCGCAGCTGCCTCTCTTGCACTGACTTGCTCCCATGATATATCGAAAATCATGTTAACAATCTTATCGACAAGCCTGTACGGCTGGGGGAGCTTGTCGAACATCTGATCGGGGTCGGCACCGTATTCTTCTTCATCGTTGATAAGATTGCTGAGGGAGTCCGGCGTAATGGACATCAAATTTTTGCGGACGTAAACCGGCATTTTGACGCTGTTGTGGACTCAGGACAGTCTGAAGAGATTCCTTTCCACTATCTTCTGCGAGCACTCAACGCTAGTTCGAATGATCAGCTCTGTGGTAGAGACGATCGTACGAAGGCATGACGACTCCGACGCTGGCGACTGATCGTCTCACGAACGAACAGGTTGTCGCTGTTACGTTAGTGCATGCAGTGCAGTATGTGTTTTAGTCTGTACGATACGTAAATGGCAGCTCCCAGAGCGGCCCAGCCTGGTGGTGGTATGGTGTGGCCCGGCGGCGTACTGTAGGCCAACTCCCTACTGCATGCCATATGCCAGCTATGCTGCTGCGGTGCGCAGCTGCAGGCTGGATGTGTTTGAGCTCTCCACGGCAACTGACTTTCTGCTATGGCACGCCATCTACGGTCATGAATGAGCGATGACGGTTCGGAAGTACGGTTCGCTCGCGCAGGCTATCATCACACTGAGTTTATTCGTTCTCCACCTCCTCCTCCTCCTCCTCCTCTTCTTCTCCTCTTCTTCTGTAATAGTGACAACAGTCAACTCGCTGATAGTGAATTTGTAGGAAAAATCATCATTCAAATATAAAGTAAATATAAATCAAATTAACTGGGAAGAATAATGAAAAGTATGTCAATATTTTTGGCCTCGATCGCCTCTTGGTAGGAAGGAGTTAGAGTGATGGAGAGTTCTGCTGATTGCAACCAGATATTGATGTTAGTTTTTCTTTGACGTGGATGGAGTAGTGTTGGAACTGTTCCTTGATCATTTCAGCATGTTGTTACCAATAATGATAAAGGAGGTTTAAGAGGCTAGCCCCCATTGTCTATGATTATGACAGCTGTCAGATTTCTGTGGATACTCAAAAGAAATCCACAGCTGCATTCGTGTCTTTGATGATCGGCGTTCGATGCCGTTTTCTGAGCAATCTGAAGATTTACGTTGAAAACTAGCCTGAAATATCGGGTACATGTATACATGTATTTGCTTGTTGAAATAAAATTTCCTCTAGCTAAGGACAAAACATACACACAATAGAATTTAATCTAAAAATTAATTTGATTATACATCTGAGCTGTAGGCCTATGTTGTGAAAGTGTTTGAAATTATACCCTCCTGGAAAGTTGATTTTATAACTTTTCCGATTCCTCATTCCGACTGTTATTGAACTGATACAGCATAATCTCAGCGTGCAGTTGTTGTTGTTGCTGCTGTTGTCGTTGTTGTTGTTGTTGTTGTTGTTGTTGTTGTTGTTGTTGTTGTTGTTGTTGTTGTTGTTGTTATTTTGTTTTTAATAAAAATATTGATGCTACAGATTCGTGCCCAGGCATACCAAGTGGGATGATTTTTTTAAATTTTTATTTCAGCAACACTTGCGCAATATCTATTTATACATCCAAGTGTCTTTCCATAATCTTTTCTTAGTAAGGATACCGAAAAGTATAATTACCATGATTATACCGATTACCGCCCTTTGGCTTTATTCAGTAGGCCTACACCATAAGCACTGTTATACTACATACTTAAGTGCAGGGTATGCAGACAGCTGCGCGATCCTGCATTAGCTTCATTAATTCACACCGTCAGTACTGTCCTCAACATTCTGTGCTTGTTGATAACTGTCCGGGTCCAAAATAATATGATACACTAAATTATGTTACATGGTGCCTTCTGATTATCGGGCCACGGAGGAGAAGGTTTGTTAAAGGAAACCAAAACACAAAGAGCCATATGGATATAGTGAAATCAGCAATTTAGTAGAACACATCAGTGAAAGTTTGAGGAAAATCGGACTATCGATGCAAAAGTTAGGAATTTTTTAAAATTTGGTAATGGAACCACTGGATAACGAGACTACTTAAGCTTATGACCATCATGTGTGGACAATAATATAAAGAAAATATTTAAAGAAAATTTAACATGATTTCACTTTTTTAGCGTAATGAAAGAGCACTTGACTAACTCTTTCAGGAACACCGGGAGGAATAATTACTACCCTTAACATTATGTCAGTATCAAGTTGATGGAATGTGTAATTTTCATGAAAAATGAATTTTTGTCGAATTCTCCTTATATTTTCTTCATATTGTTGTCCCAACACAATATGACGTCACGAAGTATAGTAGTCGCTTTATCTACTGTGGTTACAACACCAAAACTTTAAAAACTAATAGCCTTTCCGATTTTCCTCAAACTTTTACTGACATGTTCTATTGGATAATGTTGCTGTTTTCACTCAATAAACATTGCTCTTCGGGTTTTGGTTTCCTTTAAGCATCAGGTCCTAGATAGTATCTTGAAGTCTCCTGTTTATGAGTGTTATCGGCTAATCCATTTCGCCAAATTTCTCATTTCTCGTTGCTTGTCTTTATCCATGCATTTTCATCCCAGGTACTTTGCTGGGATGAAATTAAAATCTTTTCAAAAATTAATTTGCTCTCCTTGCATTTCGTAAAATATCACAACGAGTGATTTTATTATCAATCTATTTATGTTCTGCTGGAATATAAAGTAAACGTGAACAGCACTCAGAACAAATCATGCGCACTTCTACATCATCAAGAAGTTAACAGGACAAGTGGCTTGCTCAAGATTTGTGACGGAATCAAGGACAACACACAAGAAAAGTTTAAAGGATTCTGAAGTTTCGCAAGTTTCCATTGTACAGTTATATCGCTCGCAAATTTGATGAATTAAATGAAGTGACATCACCGACTCTCAACTTTCTTGTTAACATCTGCACAAAATGGAAAATAAAATGGAATCGCTTTTATCTGCCATGTCGATGAAATGAAAAAAATCTGAAACGTTTCAGAGCAGAACGTGACATGAAATATATGGCACAATGTACAAACTTTATAAAAGTTATGCATATATGCAATTTATTGCGTAATCCATTCAATCATCAGTGTTAGTGCCCGTAAGATATTGTATATCCTTAATACATGTATTCTGACTATCAAAGATAAGTGCTTGCAAAAAAAAAAAAAAAAAGATCCAACATAGGTGTACGCGCCATTATAATTATAACTGTGTTTACAGACAGATAATAACAGTGCCTGCTATAGAACTACTCTAAAAAGTCTTTCGCAGTCATGATAGGTCGAGTGATGTTTATATCACAAAAGACAATTTAAAATCTAGCTAACATTTATACACGCTATTCACAAGTCAATAGACTTCTCACCTCAGAAAATAAACACATAAGTAGGCCCTTATACGTGTACACACCAAGCGTAAATTATTACACTACACCCATGGTATATATAACGTATATATAACGTATATTCAGCATAGTGATATGAAATACTCTGTGTCTATACATAGTACTATTATCAGTGGCGTAACTACGGGGGGGCATGGGGGGGCACGTGCCCCCCCAATCCGCTGGTAAAAAAAGAGAAAAAAAGGAGAAAAAAAGAAAAAAAAAACCCTACCAAAATGATAATTCAAGGGTTAGTAAACTACTTTTGAGATTGACATGAAAGGATGATCAAGAAAAAAGATATTTTTCTAAGATTTCTTTTAACCATATAATTAAAGAGGTATTATAGTGAAACATTGTTCAAAAAGCCCGGAGACGACAAAAGATTGTGATTCAGTGTGATTCCTGGTTGACATTTTGAATACAAGCAGGATGTGCGCAGTGTACTCAGAACATCGGAATGGCAAAAAGAGTCGCTGCAATGTTGCGCAATGTGATGTTACATTTGCTATCAAAGCTTGATCATTGATTTTGCAGTGTTGCTTTACATACTAGTCTATATCAAAATGCCTTGCATTGCCAATAATAAGACTTGACCTTGGCTATTTCCTAACTTTTCCAACTATATGAAACACACACACTCACAAACACAAACAAATTAGGGGATGCTCTATGTAAAGTGCAGATTTTGGACATCCTTCTCCCGCTTGGTCACTTCGACGCCCCCTCGCTGGTCATACCTCCCCCAATCATGAACATAAACCGACACCCTTGACTACCAGTGGCAGATCCAGGGGGCGCACCGGGCGCCCCCTCCCTCCAAAGCGAAAAAATATATATGTAGCTACAAACGACAGTTTTTGGACTGTAAAATGTCAAAATTTTCAAGCTCGCTCGCTTCGCTCGCTCGCATTTAACCGTTATATGCCATTCTCCTGATACACACTAAGAAATCAGGGTTCAATTTGGGGTTGAGTTTGACCCAATGCACCCTTGCGTGGACTAGGGTTAAATATTTAACTTCTATGGGTGCTATTTACTCCGAAAGGGGTTCACTTTTGAGAAAGATTAAATTTTGAACCTCCAAATAGAAGAGTTAGTCTGCTACAAAAATCTAGATCATACTGTTGCGTTCAAACATGTTAGGATTTGTAATGCAGTATCGGTAGTGATTTGAATTGTGGATGATGTTCATCTTTAAGATTGCAAATCAATCAATATAAAGATGTTTGTTGGTGTTTGATAAAATGATATAGCATTTTTTGTTCGTGCCAGTTTCATAAACAGTACGTGAGCAAAGACTAACACGCCAATCCCGGAAATTAACCAATCACATCAGAGAAGACGATCGAGGCTCCGTTTTTTTTGTAAGCTCGCATCGCCACCGCATACAGCGAGCTAGCTATGTGTATACGTGTCACAAAGCAAAGCGTCGCGACAGTTCACTTCCATTCGTTCTAGAACTCCCATGCAATTGCATTGAAGCGGGGCTTTCTCGTTGCAAGACTTGCTGATTTATACAAGATTAAGGTGAGTAAATGATCACAAATCATGACTTATTTGGGTTGCGCTTCTGTGCGGCTAGATCTTTCATTTCTTCGGTAATAATTTCAATCGTTTGTCGTGCCGTTCTTTGTTACCACGTTCACGCGTGTATTAATACACTGTATGTAAAATCACATGACCTAATGCAGTAATTGGGAGTAATACGGGCCTTTTTACGGTTACTATACTACTGCCATTTAGGGATCGACAAGAAATAAGGCAAACCAGTTTGCATTGTTTAATCTAATGGTAGTTTAATGTATAGTGATTTGTGATACTGTTTTGTCTTCTATTGCATGTGCTTATGAGACAGTCGAGACTGACTTACTGTACAGTCTACAGAGTCAGTAAGCTAACTGTTGCGACCTGCCCGAACTCGAAGCGTTCGGGCTCCCACAATTTACAACTGTGTATGGGACTAAGACTTGATCGCGCACTGTCACTACACTAGTCATATATCTGCATGCCCCTGTACCCTGATACAGTCTGCATGATAAGCTGTGTGAGAGTCGCGGTCCGCGGTGACATGATACGGAGGGATACCGGTGATTGAAACACTGAATGAGAGAATGTGCATCAAACTGTACTACGGCAGAGGAGGTACAGCTTGTAATCATCAGTGTGAAAGAAATTCCTTCTTACTTGGGTTTGGTTGTACAGTGCCGCAGTCAGTACCAATTACAGTACACAGTGCAGACTGAGTACAAAAGTTTCCTGTACGGTATGTAGTGGCCGACTAGCTAGACTAAAAAGGTTTAGCTGTGTCAGTGTGGCAAGGGTGTGAAGCTGATGATACCGGTACTGATTATCAAAAAAAAAAAAAAAAAACACACACAAAACACAAAAAAAAAAACAAAGAAGAGATATTTCAAGTAGATCTACATACACTCTATATCTATGGACATGGTGAACAACAGTCAAATTATACTGATTTGGAGGTGAAAATACAAGTTGCCAGCAGCATTGTAAGTCATGTAGCAGACTAGTATTAAGTGTGGGCAATCTATATAATAGCCTATTGACATCGCCATGCGCTGTGCAGACATCATTGATCTACATATTAAACTGGCGGGTGGTGGTAAATTTGAGGTTACAATTGGTACAACAAATGTACGTTACTCAGACCCTTGTGCTTTGTATTGCATTGACGGCACTGTTACCTGCAGATTTGTTATAGGGCTTACTGCACATGAACAGTTCAATATAAATTCAAATTTCTGTGTTGTCATTGCAAGTTTCTTTCTTTTCCCCCTTTCTTTCTTTCTTTCTTTAGGTCAAAGGTGTTTGAAGCATCCTTGTCCTTACAGCAAATGAAGGATGTTGTTTGTTTCATTATGGACTATGCTGCGCTGAATTGCATCCTACTCCCTGGGAGTATTCTCGGTATGAAACCTGATGTCAAAGCTTTTTCTCTACTTGTGACACCAAGGCAAAGGTGAGTTTTCTCTGCAGGCCAGGAAAATGCACATTTGCTCCCTTTGATATAAGAACTGTTTTCTTATGAATGTTGCAAATGCAGCATTAATTATCTGTAAGAGTTGCAAAGATGGAATGGTTAATCTTGTAAGATTAATTGCAGTATGCCATGCAGAGTCTTTGTATCACTGTTGGCGGAAGGTTTTCAAAAGGGGGGGGGGGGGCTTCCTAGTTTCATGAGCTAACAAGCAAAAAAAAAAAAAGGCCGCGAATGCAACTTCTGGTGCCACTTCCAGGTTTCAGCTTACAAGCAAAAAAAAAAAAAAAAAAAAAAACACCAACAAAACAAAACTAAAAAGTATTCAGCGCAAAAACTGATCCTTATGGTGCTCACACTTCGAGGTTTTTATCTACATGTATTTCTTTCTAGTGCCACTTACACACTTTCGGGTAAAGAAAGTTGGGGGGGGGGGATTGGGACCCGAAGTGGGGACACCTTATAATGTTTTCCTTTGTATGGTGCCGAAAAAGTAGGGGCCCGAGTCCCCCTGGTTCCTGTGGCCATATGTATAGCATCCAATTCTTTCTTGCACAGCTCTACATTACTGTTGTTTTTTAGTTGGATTATCAAAGATGACATACCATGTATTTGGTTTACTTTTGTACTTAATAGATTTAACGCAGGAATCGCAACACTACAACGCCAAGGAAGAAATAAACCTTGCCAACATTTCGCAAAGTCCGGAAAGGTCTGCTGCCATATGTCGCTGCCACCTAACCTGTAATGGATCTGCCAAAGAACAATACTGTGAGTTGATCACGAAACTGCTGTGCCTCATTTTTTTTTTGCATTGTATGTTCAGATGTATTATTTATGGAACTCTTTAATGCATCAATCTTTATACATACACACAGTGCACTCATGTTCTAATAAATAACGTTACAACAAAATTGAAATTGAGGCCATAATGTTATTGGCTCTACATTTGTTGCTCTATTGTTTACTTGTTTGGTTGTAACAAAACTTTGATAAAACGAAAGAAAACTGTAGCCCCTGAGGACCTCATTATAACAGGAGTCCAGTGTATACTGGGCCAAAGACGCTGTACCGAATTGCTGATGCAGTCACTGCATCAACAATAAAAGGCGGATGATCCTGGATAAGACATTTGTCCCAGTATACGACTGGACTGGTCATCTCTCTTCTCTCAATCAACAGTTGTTCCCAGTTCAAGGTTAATCTGCATTTTTGCATTGAATGTGAAAACTCTGTACATGATCAGTATAGCCTTTTTCATGCAGAGGGTTGATGGCCCCCACAAGTAATTTTGACTTCACCTGTTCTTCATTGGCATATATTTCATCCAGATGGCAGAACATTTTCAAATTTTCAGTGTAGAGTGTATGGTCTATTAAAGTTCTAGAATTACATTGTACATGTAGTATAGCATTATTTTGAGATTGTTACCCTACAATCAAATTTAAGCTTAAGAGGGTGTGTAGAGTGTGTTGTGCTTGTGATTTGTCAGGAAAGTGCAACCCATAGAAATGTTCAATTTGGTGTTTTCCTTCTTCCCAGAAATTAATCTTCTCAATAAATGTATGATATATTGTACATTTTTGTATCACTATACAGAGGAGAGTGTAACACTTTTGTTGTTGTTGTTGTTTTCCCCCAGGTATTCTGCATGACTGAGGCACCTTCTTCAGCTGTCTTCGTGGAATGAATCGCTACCACTTCACTCAGTTCTACAGATGCATCCATGATGAAACCTTTGTCCAGGGCAATCAACTACAGTCTGAAACAGTCTTCATAAAATCAATGTAGAATACTGGCAGGTAATATTGTGAAGAACACTTCATGGAATGATTTTAAAGAAATCACTGTAGATTTACAACCCTGTGGCTACTTGTATGATGATGAGTTAATACTTGTATCTGCTTTGCATTGTGTATCATCCTCTGCCTAAATGACTAAAACACACAAAAAAAAAATGTATTGTTTTGTATGCTGACACTTTGTACAGTACTATCATCCTCGAGGTTGTTATAGAAATTCTTGCAGCTATAATAGAGTAGTTTGGTTTTCTTGTCATTCTCGCTTATGAATATAAGCTGCATTTTGATGTTTTGGGTGGAAGATGAATTTTAGCCTTGAGCCAGCACTGAGAATTACACTGTAGTACAGTGGTATCATTCAAGCTTTCTGTATAAAGCTGGACAATTCCTGTACCTTCCTGTCTTATGCCTCTCCTATCCTGCCTATGCTATCGTACTATTATCTCTGAGTGTTCCTCTGTCTTCTATCATATCTCGTACTATATACAATGTGATTCTAGTTACAAATGCCATCCCTATATCGATGGAATAGACATATCCCCATACTTTTGGTTAATTGGATGCTGTTAGAGGAAGGAGGGGGGGGGGTCCTTTTTCCTTTTTTGCTTGTCACAATTTGCCTGTGTGTGTGTATTAGTGGTGTTGATTATATATTTTATTGCAGTTTCAGCAAACTTGGTATCCTTCTTTTCCATCTGTTATGTAACAGGTGAGGATACTAACCTTTACAATTATTGTATGTAAACATTAGCCATGTAAAGATGTGTTCACGGAAATCCTACTAATATTTGTGTACTGTGCTTTGATTACTTGTTAATGATCTTTATCTTTTTTTGAAGGTTTCTAGATAATCTTTAATTTATGAAGTATTTTCATTCATTTGCATAGACATGTAGCTGGAAAGTATTGTGGCCATTTTGTTTCCTTCTATGCATGTGGAAACTAACCATGAAGGTTTTGTGATGTACATGTATACTTTTTATTCGACTGTTTTATTTGTTTTACCTGAATTGACTGTGTTGTAACTGCTTGCCCATGCAACATCTGGAATTAACAGCTCTGCTTTCTTTAGATGGTAAAAGTGTACTTTTTGCACAACGCACATGGATTGCAAATGTTTTATTTTTTTCTTCTGCTTGGGGGAGATTTTTATGTTTATTTTTTGTCATAAAAAAAAAACTCTTGTAGGGAAATAAAATGATGTAATGATAATATAATGACAGACCTTTGATACATTTCTTTTTTCATCAGGGAATATTGTTTTCCCTTATTTACAAAATTTGAATATACATTGTATTTCATTACTGTATGAGTATATGTTATGTACATGTATTGTATTTAACTTTTTCTATTGTACATGTATTACATCATAATGCAAAAACTTGATTTGACTTAATCTTTGTTTTGAATGATAAAAACCTAGCCTTTAAAATCAATACATGTGCATTTTTGTGTGAATGCAGAAATGCATCCATCTTGACAAATGAAAGTGACAAGTTTGTATGTACCAAATGATGAACTGTACTTAGATAATGTGCGAAAATGGGGATTTTCTCTTTATTTAATTTTCCTCGTTTTTTATCATCCCAAGACTTTATTAAACAAACATGAAATGTAATCATCTGTGATGCAGAGATGTTTTAATTTCTCTGTACAAAGTGTGTGCCAAACATGAAGTATGAGCAGCATGTACAATGAATTGGTGGTGGCATTGTTAAGGAGTATGTGTTGGCATTGCTAAGGAGTATGTGTTTGATTGAACAACTGTGAACACTGTGCTGTACTTTAAGCTTGAACATCTCCATTATTTCAGGATATATAATATATATAATATTGTATGTAATATTGTATATTATATATATGTCTATTTAATACATGTATTATATATATATATATATATATATATATATTTAATATATGTAACCCATTAAGGAGGAAAAATAAAAACCAGGGAGCGTACATGCACCGCAAAGGGTTCAATTTTGATATCTGAAAAGTTCAAGAATTAACCCTTTTGGGTGGAAGAATGAACCTTTTTACAACCTTGAGGTTAAACAATGTATCCTTCAGAGGTTCAATTTTTAACCTGCCTGGGTGCAAAAAATAAACCTTGAGGTTCAGTTTTGAACTCAGAGGGTTCATTTTTATGGAATTCAAAATTGAACCCTAGACAGGGGTTCAAATTTTGAGGGAAAAGGGTTCATTTTTATGGGGTTCAAAATTGAACCCTAGACAGGGGTTCAAATTTTGAGGGAAAAGGGGTGCTGCTATTGCATCACGCCTGGAGGTTCAATTTTGAACCCCGATTTCTTAGTGTGTATTACTGCCAGTAATTGCCAGCAGTTGCACCCGGTGGCCCCCCCCCCCTGAATTTCCAAAGCGAAAAAATATAGCTACAAACGGCAGTTTGGGGACTGTAAAATGTCAAAATTTTCAAGCTCGCTCGCTTCGCTCGCTCGTATTTAATCGTTATGCCATTCTCGTGATGTTACTGCCAACAACTGCCAGCAGTTGCGCCCGGTGCAACCCCCTTAATTTCCAAAGCAAATATATATATATGTATATATATATATATGTATATATATATATATACATATATATGTATATATATATATATACATACATATATTATCATTCAAGCTCGCTCGCTTCGCTCGCTCGCATTTAATCATTATACAATTCTCCTGATGTTGCTGTCAGTAATTGCCAGCAGTTGCGCCCGGTGCGCCCCCTCTCCTTAATTTCCAAAGCGAAAAAATATAGCTACAAACGGCAGTTTTGGGACAGTAAAATGTCAAAATTTTCAAGCTCGCTCGCTTCGCTCGCTCGCATTTAATCGCTATGCAATTCTCCTGATGTTGCTGTCAGTAATTGCCAGCAGTTGCGCCCGATGCGCCCCCTCCCCTTAATTTCCAAAGAGAAAAAATATACCTAAACACGGCAGTTTTGGGAACATAAAATGTCAAAATTTTCAAGCTCGCTCGCTTCGCTCGCTCGCATTTAACCGTTATGCCATTCTCCTGATATTACTGCCAGTAACTGCCAGCAGTTGCACCCGGTGGGCCCCCCCCCCTGAATTTCCAAAGCGAAAAAATATAGCTACAAACGGCAGTTTGGGGACTGTAAAGAAAAAAAGCTGGTGACGCCCCTGAAATGAAACAGAAATGAAACAGAATAAAGTTCAAACTTCAAAGTTTTATTCAGTTAAGGCAACTGTCATATACAGAAACATTCAAATCCAAACTTAAAACGTATCTGTTCCTCTCACTCTGAGGACTATAGTTGCTGTCTATATAATGTTCGGAACAATTGTATTTTTTATCTAGTACGTGTTTGTTTGTTGTTTGCCATTTTCTTGTCTGTTATCATGTCTGAACATGTATACAAACATCTATATATCTATCTTTTCATTTTTGAAGCTCCATGAGCACTGAAAATTACTTTTCCACGAGGTGCCCCCCCAATGTCTTGACCCACGGTACGCCACTGACTATTATACACATTCCAAAATAAATTATACATTTTTGCTACATATTTTGTTCGAAATTACGGTACATCGATCGAGATGAGGTCTGTTTAACATCACTGGCCAGCCATTTCCGGGACGTACAAACAGCGATGGGTGTTTTTCCACGTTTCGTTTTGTTTGTTTGTCTGTTTGTTTTTGTTTTGTTTTTGTTTTGTTCTTTTAGGGGATTGTTGGAGTTGTATCACATTCGTGATATTTCAGTATATCCATTTAATGTTTGTTTGTTGTTTTGTGGGGGGGTTGCGGGGGGTCGCCTATAAACGTTATGACATTCGTTTGATGTTAAAGAAATGGAAAAAGTGATATATGAGTTAATCACTCGTCTAAAAATGTGAGAAAGGAGCATCATGAACTAATGACATTTGCTTACTTCGATTTTTTTTTAAATCGGCATACCTTATTTGTCATGAAACAAGTATAGGAGTATGTGATCATATACCTGCGAAGACAGATAAATGCAAGGCTAAGCTTTCGCATGATGGGTAGGCTATAATACATAGTCTACAGGCATCATTGGAGATCAATGATAGAATAGATTACATAAATACACAATTTCCGTATAAATTAGCGATCATATATATTTCTAAAGATTATTACATACTATTGTAAATGGATCGTATTATATGCCTTTTTATATGGGGAGGGGGGGGGCTCCATGCACCTCGTATCTTTTTTTTTTTTTTCTTTTCTGTTCAAGGGCCGATCGTTAATGCTTCTGGATACGCCACTGTGTGTCCATTATACCATTGTTATGGTATTTTTATCCTTATATGTGAAATCGGGCATCCAAATTAGAAAAGAGTACGTGTAATTTGGTAGAATGTTAGAATTTGATTTTTTTTTTTCTCTGAGATGTATACAGTTTAATACAATTATCTATAGAATATGGAGATCTACAAATACGCGCACACACGCAGCATTGTCAAATTAAAAAAAAATGATCAAATTCATTTTGAATACGTGAACCTGTTTAAAGGTATTTTTTAATAGTTTAAAGGAAGAAAGGAAAAGAGGAAAGAAAAGAAGAGGAAGGCGAAAAGAAAACATAAAAAGCGGAACACGATTTTTGTGTCAAGGACTATAGGTCCGAATATTATAGGTCTACAATATTGAGTTCTCAACTGCAAAATCCGACGTCCACACTCTCTGTCAAACTGATAGCAACGTTGTTCATTATATAGGTACGTAATCAAAGCATGAAAAGAGCAGTAAAATGGGTCGATGGGCTCTGGAATGAAATCGCTCATACGATATATTGTCCTTGAAGGAGTCTACCTAGAAACGATATGCCCTTTATACCTCTACTCACTTCAAGTCGATAAAAAAAAACAAACATGAATCAAGATTAACGAATGCATTGTATTGCACAGCGATCGACGTTTTATCTATAGGGTAATGTCTGATCCTGTATGGACGATCAAAACTCACACATGCTTCCCGGGGTATTTACAATGTTGCAAACGTCGTTTATGAAATCCTTTATGTTTAATGTTCGCCCATGATGACCCGACTTGTATGCTCAAGGGCGGTGAGTTGGCTCAGTCGGTATAGCGCGTCTGCCTCACGATCATGCGGCCCGGGTTCGAACCAGAGTCTGGACTGAGCAATGTTGTGTGTAAGCATACCGTCCCCTCTAGCAAGAGGCAAAACACTCCGTCCCTTAGATAGGACATAACATGGAGGTCCCGTGTATGAGAGAGTGACAACTCATGCAGATCCCACTTCATTCATTCATCGCAAAGAGCAGGGTGTTTAACCCGGTGAAGTGGTCCCACCTCACATCCAACTGGATCGCATGGAAGACCAGCTTAGTTTACGTATAGCTGAATATGGGCTATCAAGCCATCTCTCAGATGGAAAATGAACAAACAAAAAACAAAATTACAGCACCTACCCTTATTCTGTTTTTAAGTTTCTTGATGTCATTTCATAAATATTTCATTTTACATTCATTAACATCTGACTTATCAACATCTTAGTTTTTGCTCCATATATATGTTTTCGGTGTCTTTCTAACAAATCTATATCCTTCATGTGATTGGAACGCATGAAGAAGATTAATGTATATGTTGTCAATACAAATACGCGAATATCTTTAAAAAGTCTTATATATAGCTCGAAGTGACTGGTAGTATGCAAACTCTGTTAAT